>NW_015548521.1:942422-969956 GCF_001515605.1 Sinocyclocheilus anshuiensis | reverse complement strand
AATCTAGAAAAAAACCTGGTTTCCTCCTGTGATTTTCTATGCATTTACTAAGGTCTTCTGAGTGCTTGCTCGGGCATTGCTATGTGGATTCTAAGGCAATATAGCCGGTTTCTATGATGTTCTGGGTAGTTGCTTAAATCTGGTCCATAGATGTCTCACTTCTTTCACCTGGTAATGGCACATTTTTCTTTAAAAAGTCATATGATTTCATCACCAAGAAAGCACAAATGGTTTAATACGAAGCTTAATACGTGAACAAACCATCTAAACCCTGTGAGCATTAATAGCCTTAGCCACTAATAACATTTTACGCTAACGTGTTTCAAAATCTGAAGCCGTTCAGTTGTGTACGGCGCATTCAACGAAACATTCCAGCATTAACTCGGTAATACATAGTCAAATGATTCTTATATAGCAGGTTACATCATTTTCCAGAACTGTGTCATAGATTGTCATCATAAAGGAAATGACATTTCAGATCAGAACCAAGACACCCAGCGTTTGCATCCATTTTCCATGCCGTTGCATCAGCCCTTGTCAGTTTATAGTAAATGAGGGGGACCGAAAGCATTTTATTTTGCCATAACAGATTCCTTGTCAGATTCAGATTCATATAAGGGCCTTTAAAACAGTTCAGGGCTGCCTGAGCGAGTCAACAACAACTAGAAGTTACACGGAGTGCTAAAGCTATAGTTTCAGACTCCAGAAGGTCTAACAATTCAACAATCCAAACAAATCACACTTGTCTACAGCATGAATGTCCCTAAAACTATAGATAGTTAACACTGGTAATTTAACTGTCCAGAATCTGCAACGCTAACACAAAGGTTACGTTGCAAAAAGTAACATAAGAACTTTATACTTATCTTCTAATTATGCTCCATTATGCATTCAAGCAAGAAAGCTAGGAAAACCGCAGGCCACAGTGAAACCACAGTTTGGAACGATGCTAGGAAAGAAAAACACTTGCTCCTTACAAATAAACTAGTCACTGAGTCTGAGCTCTGCAAGTCTGTAACTCAATTGCCCGGTTAACAGATGAGGCTTAAGCCTAGTCCCAGACTAAAATGCATGTTTGAGCTGTCTTAACTGAATCAACTTGCACAGACATATCTCGAAATATTTCAGTGGCACTAATGTGTTTCACGATACACAACAGCATTGTTTTCTTTGTTTAAGGCAAAAAAACAACTACTTAAATCTCTTAATTTAACCAAAGCGAATCCTGGCTTAATCTAAGCCATGCCTGTGAAACCAGGCCTATATGTTTTGCCATTAATTCTCTGAAAGACATATCTAAATATATTTTTGGTCACACTTTATTTTAAGGTCCAATTCTCGCTATTAACAAACCATTAACTACGACTTTTGCTTCAATAAACTCCCAATTTGCTGCTTATTGGTAGTAAGGTAGTTGTTAAATTTAGGTATTGGATCTAGAATATGCTCATGCATAATATGTGCTTTATAAGAACTAATAAACAGCCAATATGTTAATAATAGGCATGCTAATAAGCAACTATAATAGTGAGAATCGGTCCCTATACTAAAGTGTTACCTATCTTTTAAGTTAACAAGACTTTCCGAAGCACAAAGTTTTCAGTTGTGTCCATAAAATAATGAAATAATGTGCATAAATTCTGACCGCATACATTTCTTTCATGTTTTCAGAACCTTTATCTGAGACTGCTGTGCCATCATTTGAATGAGTTACCACTTTTTTATACACTGGCCTACTATTGTGGTATCATCGACTTTAGATTTGCCTGCCCAATACTTTGCATTAACAAAAAAAAAAAAAAACTTTTTGTTTTTGGTCACTTTACATGTTGGTCAGGCCGCCTTCCTGTCAACATGGGCAGTTCTTGGCCAGAGTAAAGCCTAAACTAATTTGAGTATTTACAAGGCAGGGAAATTTCTACAAGTGGACATACATGTTAAATTCAACATGAAATGAAAATTCCGTCTATTTTCTAAATGCATGTTATTGATGTTATATCTCACACACACTAAACTTCAATTTCATCAAAGCATCTGCTAAATGCATAAATGTAAATAATGAAGTTCACTGATACATTACTGTACTACCAGGTCACTGCTGATTCTCAACTTTAGCTGAAATATTGCAAATGAAACAAATAACCGCTCTGCAACTGCAGTACTACATTCCACAGACTACTAAAACCTCTGGAAACAAGTAAAGCCATAATCCACATAAACCACACTAGCTTGAATGAGAGAACCACAGCCTGTTACAGACATCTCCAGACTAGACGGCAACGTTCACATCCCAGCACCACAGACTAGGCCTGAATACCAATCTCCTGCTCTCTCTCTCCCGTCATTTTCCCCCTCTTTTTGCCTCTTTCCTCTGTGCGATTGGCAATTTCTGCCTCTGTCTCAGGGGGTGACTTTTCTGCAAGACCAATTTTGTCCTTGCACAGAATTCAGTCACACACACACACCTGCTACAGGGCTTTAACCCTCATCAGTTCCTCTGTTATCGCTCACACTCAGTACAAACTCCCACTGTGACAATTAGAGAAGTGTTCCTGAGAAAATCCGGAAAGGCGGCACTGCAGGATCCAAATACTTTTCCAGAACCCCTCTCTCTCTCTCTCTCTCTCACAGAAAAGCGAGGAGGCGTAACGTACGGAGAAGAGCGAGTGGGTGCAAGGCTCACTGTGAGGCCCAAAAATTTGTAGAGTTAGCCTTACAATGCCCCGGTTCATTCACATTGCCACATTCAGAGTTGAAAGGGAGACTTATTTAAATGATAATGAGGAACAATACGTTGGATTTAGTGCTGCAGCGAGAGGAGAAAAAATCCATTACACCATCCGCGGTTCATAAGCCATGGGGTTGGGCCACATCTAAACACGCTCCCTTAAAAGCCATTATACGCAGCACTCAATGGATTTGCCTAGCACTTAGGACTTCAAAAAGGGATTAGCGAGAGAATGAGAGAAAAGCGAACGTGAAAGGGGGAGAAACAGGGCGGTAGGGCGAGTGGGACAGCAGCTGTTTTGGGGTTAACCAAACAACCTCTTGAAAAAGAAATGGGGGCGAACCCGCTTCTTAATCCAAACCCATTTTCGCACTAACTCGACCCCCCCTCTCGCATCACTCTACACTTCTTGGGCCGCGACAGATTTGGTGACAAGTGGGAGGGGGCGGACTGTTTAGCTACGGACCAGACTATTGGTTAAGATAGGGCCGCGGATGAAAAGAAGCCAATCGGGAAGCAACGGAGTGTGAAGTCAGTGAGCGAACAGACGGCTGAGATGTGGTAGGTGTTGCCGGTGTTGTGCCCAATTCTGACCCCCGCCAGATTACTACTCCCCTAGTATTGCTAGGGTTAGGTGTGGGGGAGGGGTTGGGATTAGGGGTGGAGTTAGGATTAGGCAATCAGGTAGCGATTTCAACGAGAGGGGGTAATAATTTGGCAAGGGTCGAAAATGGGCACAACACCGTCTCTGTGGGCAGCTTCTGTGACATGGTTCGAAACTATCAGAGTCATTACCTTCGGGCCAGATCCACTCCAAACTCGTTCACATCCTCGCTGTTCAGAAACACAAAAGCTTCTGTGGTCAGATAAGACATAGCATGTTTATTTGGATGCAAATGACAATGAGATTAAAAGGGACAAATACAATTCTACAGTGATTAATGAAACAAGACTTCTGATCTTCTCCTGTCGAGTAATAAAATCGGATTAAAAAAAAATTTAAAAAATTTTGAAAAAAGTTGCATAAATGTCGAACTACACCTTTTTTTTATTTATTTATTTATTTTTTATTGTACAATAATTTTTATATTATTGTAATTTAAAATGAATCATTTTAAAATGTAATTTACAGTATTCCTGAATTCCAAAGCTGAATTTTCCACATGAACCACATTCCACAGTGTCACATGATCATTCAGAAATCATTCTAATATGCTGATTTGCTGCTCAAGAAACATTTATCATCATTATCAATGTTGAAATCAGTTGTTCTGCTTACTATTTAGGTAGAAACCAAGATTTTTAAAGACTTTTTAATGAACACAACGCTTGCAAGAGCATTTATTTGAGATAACCATTATAAATGTCATTTTTGATCAATAAAATGTGCTCTTGCATATATTAATACGATTTGCAAAGATTCATTAAAAAACCTTATACTCACTTCTTCTGTAGGTGAAGCTGGATCACGAATGATTTGCACGAACAAACGCATTCCCGGGGGGTGCATTCCCTTCAGAAACAAACGTAATCCACTGCGTCTTCAGCAACTCAGATGTCAGGAGTAAATTACGACTGCTATGTTCATTATTACATCCACCAACAGAACACCTCAATCGCTTAGCAGTCATTCTTGTCTACATCTGCTCCGGCGGTGAAACAATGGCGGACTGATGACAGCTCTCTCAGGGCGGGTCTAAGGTAAGATGCCAGTCCAGTCTGTGCTGAAACACTACTGTCAATCAAACTATCGTGGGAGGGGCTTGTATGTGTGACGTCACACATACAGACATCTGAGATCGGCTCAATTTGAGAAAGGGGTAAAGATTTTAGTAGATAAAAAATTTTTTTTTATCATTATAGGGTGGTTGTGTACACACACTGCCAACACACATTTCAGTTCAAACAACTTGTAAAAGTGCATGTAGCATCGGATGACCCCTTTAAAAGAAATCTTACTGGCCAAACTTTTCAGCTGTAGTGTATACTAAAAGAGGGAATCAAGCCACATCTAGGGACCAGAATACACCTTAACAACTACTTAACATCCATCCAGAACACCAGCAACATGGCTTAAAACATGTTAACAACCACATAGCAACACCTTGGCAACAGCCCACAATACCCTGTGGCTATGTGTTTTGAACAGTTAATGTCGATCTTTATTCAGAAAACTGTAGTTGTTGTATGTTGTCGCGTAACTACACATCAATCATTCGGGTGATGGAACATTAAAAACTTGTCTTTCCACATAATATTTAGTCATTTGTAACGTCATTTTTGATTTTCTTTGTGAACACATTAACATTATGCAGTGCAAATCAAGTATGCGATTCCTGAATGTTGAGTTTGATTAGTGTGAAAGTCAGTAAATGTTGACATCAAGATCACTGCAAAAACATCACATACAAAGCTGAGTGATTTCCACATTCGAAAGAGGTCCAGATCGGATTTGAAAATGTCAGAAACACTGTACAGACTGTCATCCAAAAACCAGATCTGTGTCACATTTGAGCGTGAAAATAAAAATCAGATTTGAACCATATTCAGCTGTGATCTGCATGTAGCCTAAGAGAGTAGACTCTACTTCTGTTTCAAAAGTCTCGTTTTCATTCCAGTCGAATGAAAGAGTTTTGTCGGACTATCCTCATTAAATCATTAACACACTGTTTCTGTACTATCGTCACAAGAACCGAAGCCACGCTAAACAAGTGGACGCATGCCGTTAAAAATAAGAAGATCTTAGCGAACGCGCACCGCTAAAATGGCAAGCCCCCACATCGGCTGTTTTTTTAAATAACTGCGCTCCTGCCCCCAGTTCTTTGAGACACTGCCATCCCCCTCGTTTGTTTCCATTTCCTTCTGACACTCCAGCGACCAAAAAGAAATCCAGTTCTATCTGCCTCTGAAGCGCAGAGATCGTTAGCTGGCGGCGCACACGCCTAAGCGTCTTTGAAGTGGGTATGAAAAGCGCATTTGGTATGCAAAGAAAATTAGCATGTATGGCGAATCACAAGGGAAGATTTTTTACACCATTTAACGACGTGACAGTGATGAAAGATGATCCTGTTTACAAAGGGGGACGGGAAGGAACGGGCTCGGCGGATCTCCGGCTGTCTGTGTCTTTCTCTCGCTCCAAGATGGACAGATAGGCCTACAGATGACGCGGATATGGCGCTCTGCATTTTTGCACCATTTCTTTGGCAGGAGATTAGAGGGAAATGTCATATCTGGCACTGTAGCCATTACAGTCTGCAATTTTCTGCAGTCTTTCAGCCCTCCCTCCTTCTCTCTGTCTGCCCGTTGTTCTGTCGCTTTTTGCTGTCAAAACTGTCAGCCTGGATCACGCTTTTATCTGCCTCGAGCTCGTTTCTCTCTCTTCCTCGCTCTCCCTCTCTGACTTTTTCATGAAAAACAGCCTTTTGCACAAATTCATAAATGATGGCGTTGAAGGGTGGGAGGGGGAAAGCCAAGACAGAAATTTCGCTCCGAATCCTTAACAGCTTAAGCATCACATTTAATCTCTTCATTAAAAACATTTTATTCTTTTCATCATCTTCTCCTCCCTTCATCCTTGGCTCGCTGAGGCGCGCAGCCTCGCTGTCTCCGTATTACGGATCCATCCGAACGAATTTGCTGGGGATTTCGGACACGCGTTTGACAGGCGTTAGTTAGGGACGCGTCTTCAGCTAGTCTCGGGAGAATTAGACACAAATTCTCATTACCCCTCTCTCAATCACATTATTTCTTCATTCAGGCCCTAACCGACACCCTACCACTACTTTTTTTCTCTAAGATATTCGGCTGCATTACTAAGAAACCACACCAGCCAGGCGCAGGGAATACTGTGAATATTTATTTTGTGAATACTGGCGTCATGATGACACACTTCATTGTGCTTACCTCACTGAGCCGATCTTTGGAGCTGCTCCTGGGTGCTGTGTTCACCTCCGTCTCCACCATTTTCTTCCCAGCCTGGCTCAGAAGACTCAAGGACTAGATAGAGCAAAGAAAAATAACACTTTAGAAGTAGGACAAGAGCTTTCTATTGCTGTTGTAACCCTACAATAACACATGATCTAGAAAACCCAGCTCTTCACACATGTTTGGAGCACCACTGTGAAATGATGCACTCGTGTCCTCAAGCAGAGCCATATCATCTCAGCAAAACAATGTCTTTGTTGGGATGGACATGGACACAGGAAGACTTTAAAGAGACACAATATTCTAATCCAAGGACAACAAAGCAAGGTGATTCTTTCATCTGTTTGCTTTGGAAATTTTAGGCTTGACTTCCCAAGTAGTGTCCAGTTGTGTCTGGAAATCGAGTATTGTTGTCTTTACCACTTTGATCTGTTGCACCCAGAGCATTAGCACGTGAAAACCCAAAGGGAAACCCAAAGTGTGTGTGGAGGGCAGGTGAAGGTGCTGTTTTTGCTGAAACGGTGAAATGTAGGCAGTGATGAAGGCTCACGAAAACAAATTCCTCGTATGTGTAAACATACCTGGCAATAAAGCTCATTCTGATTCTGATTCTGATTTATGTGTTCCTGCGATCTGATTGGTGGAGGAGCTTAGGGATGTTCTCGAAACTACCTGTTTGGCCTGCATTTGAAGATCCACTGATTTGAATGCATGCAAAAGGGCCACAGCTCACCTGGAAATGACATTCACTGACCTTGTCCTATGTTTGGATGATCATCTGCAGATAAAGATACAAATTAAATGACAGACTGATCTGTATTTTGTCTAAAGGCTTGGCCATATTATTTTCATTATTGTAGCTTCATGATAGTGTGCACACAAATCTTATTTTGAACAGATAAGTATGTTTACATACATACAGTGCCATGAAAAGGTTTTGCCCCCTTCCAGTTTTTTTTGTTATTTGTCACACTTAAAATATTCAGATCTTCAAACAAATTTTAATATTACACAAAGTTAATGCAAGTAAATACAAAATGCAGTTTATTACACAAAGTTAATGCAAGTAAATACAAAATGCAGTTTTTTAATGATGATGATTTCATTTATTAAGGGAAAAAACTGTCCAAACCTGCCTGGCACTACGTGAAAAATTAATTGCCCCCTCCTGTTAATGAAAGAACTGTGATTAGCCACATTATTTTAGAGTTAACTTTCACTAGCCAAACCCAGGCCTGATTACTGCCAGACCTCTGGAAAATTACTTTTGAAAAATTATTTTCTGTGAAAAAGATTAGTAATTATAGCCACTTGTTTACTAGAAAACATTTTGTAAAAATTATTTATAAATATTAAGATTTTGCATAAATATTTTTTACACACACACATATATAATGTATTTAGATGTTTAGATTTTCTTGCAACACAGCTGGAACACTGTGTTGGTCGATCAGAACTAAATGAACAGTCCGTTTTAAAAATGCAAGTGTGTGTGTGTGTGTGTGTGTTCGTGATCTAGTCCCAGTGTGTGTGCATAAGTATGAGCATGAGTATGTGTGTATTACTCGAGCAACTCTCATGCGTGTCCCCAGTGGCTTGCCGGTCTTGGCCCTGGTCTCCAGATCTCTACTCTAATTTAAACAGATCACTGCTACAATTAACCTTTCTGCTAAATATCAATTATAGCCCCAGGCAGAGCAGAATTAAAACGGTCATCAGCTAGTCTGACAGGTCCTGCATTCTGCCACCACCTGGTCATCGTTTCCCTGTCCCTTCTTTCCAGAGGACGCACTCAAGCCCCATTTAATTACCAGAGCCAATACTGAGCCAGCGCTGGAACAACACGGCACCAGCACTGGATGATTGGTGCAATGAATTACCATTCAGTTGAGGTCAAAAGCGAAAAGCAGCGGAGTGATGCGGCATCGGCGCGACGCTGGCGCTATGTTGAGGATTTCCAAAAAAAGAGCTGCAGGTTGGCCTAATCAAGTCAGAGTAATTTGCTGTAGTCAAGACAGGGGCTCGATTCTGTCAGAAAAGCTGAGAAGCTAATCAATCCCGCTATCTCGACGTAATCGGCAGGAACTAGTTATGATTAATTATTCATATTTCCCCAGGAGCTGATTCGCAACAGCTGCTTTGAGAATCGTGGAATTGTTGGTGTGAATGCAGCCAAAAGAGCGGGGCTCTCTGTGTGTGGTGTGCCAAAAAATGGTTTTGATTTGTTTACAGAACACAGAATGAAAATTAATGTTTTCAAAAACACCATCTTCACTGATGTGGAAACAGAAGTCTGATTTTGAGATTGCAGCATTGCAGTGTCGAGACTTTTGTCAGACGTTTTTTGGATACACCTCGTGTGTTTTGTGAGACCTTACTTCAAATAAAATGGACTCAACCGAGGCTTCATGCATGCAGCTAGCTGAAGGTTTTGCAGGTCTGCCCCTGAGAGACTAATCATGCAAAGTGTTTCAAATGCACTTTAGTATTCCTCTGTTTGTGCTTTTTCTAGTTATAGATTCATGTCTTGTTTAGAAATGGTGCAAGGTCAAGCACGTAGACTTTAAGGATCTGTAAAAGACACAATTTCCCAGTTAGTTTTCTCTCAAATACATGCAGGGAATTCAACTACAACATGAGGTCAAATTACCATACATAAGAAATAACCCTGGGATTACTGGATCACAGCGCATTATTCAAAATAATACAAAATACAAAAAAAATAAAATAGTTTTTCATAATCTACCTTAACATACTTTTTTTTTTGTAACGTAAGCTGCATGGCTGGCAACCAGTAATGCCACCAATCATACCCTAATGGACAAAATCAAATCCTGCTCTACATTATTTCCCACTATCAATATTTCAATATACTTTGAAATATGTTGTGTTACAGAAGTAAAAGGTGCTGCTCTTTGCTTAAAAGCTTTACTCCTGAATATTAATCACATCATGTGACGTTCTCCCCAAATGATTTGCTGACAGGCAGACCTTAGGTACATCCTATTTTACATACTACTGCACTGGTCTACGCCATTTTGTAGTACTAGTAGAGTTGAAAAGTTATAGTGAGGTGTAGAACACTACAAGTACTCAGATCATGTACTCGCTCAAGCGAAAACACAAAGTGTTACACTCAACAGCCATAGATGTCCTTGCATTGCAAATGGAGCTAAACATGCTAAAAGCACAACGTTTTGTTTTTATTGTGAGTGTAACAAATAAAAGTAAACCTTTTACACTTTCGATTATCTGTAGGACTATAAACGAAGGAGCATTGTAAGTTGTTTCCACTGTTAGAAGGAAAACAAATTCAAGTGATCGTGCTGGCGCCTCGCGCACACAGTTAAGCATTGCTAACTTGACTACGCGGCCTGTTCATTATCATGACAAAAACAGTCAGCCAAACATATGAAAACAAAAATAAAAAAAACACAATGCTCAGTTTAAATAGCTTTTAGTACAATCTGTGCTGTTCAGCGTGACCACCATACCGCCGTAATGTTATGCCAAGCACATATACCCCCGGTTTCACAGATAAGGCTTAATCCTAGTCCTAGACTAAAATGCAAGACTGGGCTGTTTTAACCAAAATAAACTTGCACTGACATATCTTAAAATATGTAAGTGTCATTGACTTGTCTCAAGATGCACACCATTAATGTTTTTTTTTTCTAAGGCACATTTCTAAAATATACTTAAATGTCCTAAATGAAATATGGCTTAGCCTGTCTATGAAACCAGGCCTTTGTTTTACGTGGATTTTGGAACGTGAGAGAAGTACAAAACCGGGTTTACATATAGCTTGGCTTCCACATACATTGCGAATATGGAAACAATCCATACGCAAGTTTCACTTTAAATGAATTCGTTTAGGCTTGTTATATAGCTTCTTATATTTTTCATTCTTGTTTTTTTCTGAATATTGTTAAATTGAAAGGATTTGTTGTGGCATGAGGGGAACTAAAATAGCCTATAGCATAGCTATGTTTATAGTGTTTATGCTTGTAAACATTTCACATTTCTGTACGTAATAATAAAAAGCTACGGTGACCGTTAGGGGGCATCTTCGGTTCACTTAATTTTGTCGTGGCCACGACATAATACCTCGTGGGAATGTGATAATATGTCGTGGCCACGCGATGTGAAGTCGTGGCCTCGAGATGCTATGTTGAGGGAACAACATCCATTTCTCGTGGCCACGACTTCTTATGTTGAGGGAACGACATATTTTTCTTGTGGCCACGAGTTTAATGCGTAAACAAACCTGCGTGACCATAGCAACCCGGGATTATCAGAGATGGATTTATTATTATTTTATTTTGAATTAAGAAATTATTATATTAATTATTATAGAAATTATTACATTATTAAATTATTATATTAACCACAGGCCTAGGCTACCGGACTATAGGCTATTGCACGCGATGTAGACAGCATTCGAATTATAGCAAATACTAGCATACAGAATGTTAATTAGGTAAAAGCGATACAAGAATTGAAAGGGGAAATAATAAAATATTATATTTATATGAAATAAATATAAAAATATAGCCCTAACAAGTTAATATAATAATAATAATAATATACAAATATTAAATGAAATGTTAATACAAATGTTTTATACATCTCTGATAATCCTGGGTTGCTATGGTCACGCAGGTTTGTTTACGCATTAAACTCGTGGCCACAAGAAAAATATGTCGTTCCCTCAACATAGCATCGCCTGGCCACGATATAAGGATGTCTTTACCTCGACAAAATTATCTTGTGGCCATGACATATCATCACGTTCCCACGAGTTAATATGACGTTCCCACGAATTAATATCTCGCGGCCACGACATATTATCCACGTTCCCACGACAAACAAGTCCCCTCTCGGTCACCGTAAAATGCGACCAGAGGCGTAGCAATAGGGCAGGCAAGGCAGGCAATTGCCTGGGGCCCCGCATTTTGAGGGGGCCCCAGACAGCTGACCATTTGAAATATTCGAAAATGTCATTATTAATATAACGGAGCAATACATCTGCACGCCCCCTAGGGGGCCCCCTCTCTCATTATGCTGGATGCGCTTGCTTTTTCCTTGTGATGCGTCGGCCACCGTTTTCAAACTGGCACAGAGCTTACTCATGCATTTGCTAATTTAAACATGAAGAGGACGTAGCCGTCTGGCAGCCAGAAGCGGAAAAAAGCAAGAAGAGGAAGAAAAGAGGAAACATGACAGCGGTAAATGATGGAGATAAGACTGACTTTAAGGATAATTATATGACAAACAAATGTTTTCGTTGTTAATTCTAGTTAATTTTCGTTTAATTATTTGCAAGATGAATTACTGGTAATAGTCCAATTACTAATAGGGTTACTGGGAAACAGGTTAGCTAGGGTTGCATTTAGCAGCAGCATATTATGTAGTGTTTAGAAGGTATTAATATAAGCTGCAATAGAATAGGTGGTACCGGGAAAGACGCGCACATCACCAGCGTCACCGCTTGGCAAGTTTCGGTACCAGGGATGAAAACTTGTCACCTTTCGGTGAAATTCGCCATTTTGAATTCAAAATGGGTCATTTGTGTGATTCGTGTAGATCCGCTGAGTTTTTAAAATTGTACCAACTCAATTCTGTACCCGCACGAAGTCACCCGCTTTCAAACGATCCTGTATGTTTTTGTGTGCTCGCTCTGGTTTCGAAATTACAAAACCAAAAGTTTCTATTTACAACGTGTTTTGCAGCATTGAGAATTGTAGCCAATCACAGGCATCTCTGTTAAGAGCAGTGGCCAATCAGAGGCGTTTACTGTAGGTTAGTCATAATCCACTCTGATCTATTTTTTTTCCCCGCAAGTTTATGTAGTTCTACATGCTCACAGATCTTTCTATTATAGCAAGACAAAAAGAAAGCATACACGATGTAAATAAGATATTCATTGTGTAGTTAGTTATTGATTATATCAGGAGTTTTCGCGTGAGTAAGCTCGGACAGTTGCGCCATAAGGGAAGCGCCCTTTGCTCTGTCTCTTACATACTACATTCACAGTTTGAAGAAAAGAGGACCAAACCGTCCACGCATACTGTTTCAGGAATGACAAACGCAAGTGTAAAAAACTACGCGAGTGAATCAGCAGATTGATCCGCGATTGACGGTGATAACTGTAGCAATGACAAATGCGAGTGTAAAAAATGACGCCAGTGGATCAGCTAAATTGTTCCGCAAGTCATTGCTATGACTGACAGTGATAAATATTGTAGCAATGGATGGAATGAACTATCTGACAAGCCGATGTCAAAACAGAGCTGTGCTTTAAGTGATGCAGAGTAAATTCAGAGTAACAAAACTACAGCAGCAACTGTAGTCTGTGTTGCCTTTAGCAGCTTCTACAGGTAAAGTTAACTTAAAGCTCTCCTTTGATGTGTCCTTTTTAGGCAATGTTTGAAAAATATTATTTTTAAATTAAATCTAAAAAAAAATGCCAAAATATTTAATGTATTATTTAATTATTATATAATTAATAATTAACTTAATTTGTAGTTAACAAGTGAAGTATTTAAATAATTAACCCTACTAGGCTGTTGGTGTCTGGGCTGGGCCTATTTATTTATTTATTTATTTTTAAATGACATGAGACTTTGTGAATTCCTGCACTTGCTATACTTCATAGTCATTTTATAATAAATCCAAAAGCAAGACGTGAAAAAAACTAGGGAGTTGAAATGGCAACTGAGCTAATGAGTGATACTCTGCTGCCATCTACTGGATATAATGGTAATTTCACTTCATTTTCATCTTAAGTCTTTGTTTTCCACCAGGAGACAATTTTTTTCCCTGTCTTCTTCATGAATGAAAGTGAACATTTAAAGTGATTTTTTTTGGCAGAGTTAAAAAAAATAATAATAAAGGCTAAATTATTATAAGTGTTTAAAACATGTAGGGTTTTATTTTGAGGGGGGTGCTCGTCTTTGTCACCCATGATTAGTTTGCATCCCTGGGTACTGTGTCTTGCTGCCAGTGGGGAGCCCACGAATCAATATAAATAAATATTACATTTACTTAGTTGACATTATTTATTTACAGAGGCTGTCAGTTGTATCTTCTGCCATAAAGATGAAGATTGATATTTTGTTAAAGAATAAGCACTTTGTTTAAAAAAAATAAAAATGTATGTTCTATTATGTGTGTTTTAACTACTTTTTGTATGTTGTATAAATATATATCTGGGTAACGAAGATATATTAACAAAATAATCTTTTAGAAGGGCCCCATCTATTAATTTTGCCTGGGGCCCTCACTTCATCTTGGTTCGCCTCTGAATGCGACTCATAGGCATCTAGTTTTTTTTTTCTCTCAAAAATGCAATTTTATTTTATATGTGTAGCATAGCCTATTTTAATGTTTTAAAATATTTTGAAAAATAACTTTACTTTGAAAAATACTGATTGTATTCATCGGTCAAAAATCTTACTGTCGGTTATCAGTCAATATGCGCATCCCTACTCTGAAGGTAAAAGCCCTCTGCTGCACGCTGCTGATGGGAGGAGCGGCGAGCAGGCGTGCTCAGAGCCATGCTGGGGTGAAGTGTCTCTGTTTTGTTATTCTGCTCTTTTGATCCTGTCTAACCTCAAAGGGCCTGCCGTCTCCAGCCAAGAGCCCCTGAGCCGCCACAAGTCCCACCTCCATTAGCGCGAGAGTTTCACCTCCGCCTCGCCCTTGTTCTCTCCCTCCCTCCACTCCATCTCTTCTCTCTTGCACTTTATCTCATCCGCACCAGTCCCTCTCTCTCTATCTCTCTCACTCTTGTCTTCACCTGTCAGCTGTTTTCTCTCAATCCCTGCTCGCGAATCAAGCCCTGTCAGTCCTCATTACCCCCCGCCCAAGTCTGGAATGCACCACCCTCCCCGTTCGGATGAAAGCGCTCCGATGCCAGCAGTGAGGGGCGGGATGGGAGAGCGTAACCGAGGGCAGGCTCTGGGGGCACAGATCCTTCCCCTAATTTGCTGGAAAAAGTGCCCCGCACTAGAGGAGCCTCACCTCTATTAACCCAAAGCCAGAGTGAAAGAGAGACAAAGAGGGAACGAGACGAGAGGCATACAGAAAAGAAAGAGAGAGAGAGGGCGGGCGACAGTGGCACCTCTACAGTGGCTCAATCTCCAGGCTCATTATCCCCGAGCTGCCCCAGAGCAGAGCAGAGCGCTTGGAGCATGGCAGGGCCACAACAGGGCCAGGGGCCAAATGGATTCATCTGCTCTCATTTGCTCCTGTCTCAGCAGAGGCAGCTGCTTGGAGAGAGGCGGATTGAGCGAGGGAGGAAAGGGCGGGAGTGTGGGAGATTTAAGGCTTTGTATTCAGCCGCAGAATAGCGCCACCTGTCTCTTGCACTATATAACAGTGACACAGACCCTTTAAGAGTTAAAATAAGTCAGATCTGTGACATAGCAGGTAGTGTGGTGCTCGCATACGCTACTGTTCAAAAGTAAATGCTTTTAAAATAAGTCTCGTGTGTACCAGGGCTGTTTTTATTTGGCCAAAAATACAGTGAAAATAGTAATATTGTGGAATATTACTATTTCAATCAACTCATTTCTTCTTTCAAGATACTATAGTTTATTCCAAAGTTAAATTTTCAACAGCGTCAAGTGATCCTTTCTAATATGTTGATTTGGTGCTCAAGAAACATTTCTTATTATTATCAATCTTAAAAACATATTTTGCTGCAAACTGTGAAGCTTTCCTTCCTTACAAGGTTCTTTGATAAAGAACATTTATTTGAAATAGTGATCTTTTGATCAATTTAAAATGTTCTTGCCAAAAATGCCAACAACACTGCCAAATGGCATTCCACGTTTTCAGTTTTCGTATATTTTGGGGGTGAGCTTTGCATAACCAAAATTCAAAAAGCACAAAACTAGCACAACTATGTGGGACACAGTCTTGTTACTGTTAACTAAAACTTAAAAAAAAAATAAAAATCAGTAATTGAAATGAAATAAAATAATACAAGATGGAAAAACTTAAGCTTCAAAAATAAATAAAAGTAAAATTGCTATTAAAACTTATAAAATAACATCGATTTCTGAAATACTAAAATTATTTTAAAAAATAAAGCTCAAATGCAAATACATTAAAATATATATTTTTGTATTTTATTAAAAGACTGCAAACTACATTAAAGTTACTAAAACCTAAAACTGAATTAAAGACTGCGAAAATATAAAAATAAAAGCCAATTCAAGATATGTATCAATGTTATTATGTTATACAAATAATACCACTGGTAGGAAGTTGTATGCCTGTGACAGTTTAATGCACATTACACAAAAAGATTTGATCACAGAATGGCTGTGATTGACCAGAATCAAGTATTTTTCAAGTATCAAGTATATTAAGTATCTTTGTGATGACATCATCAGCCTTCCCTATAATCTCATCACCATGTGACCTCCTCCTTCCCGGTCACACTAACCTAAACAACCCTTGTGGGCTGCACTGTATTCCAAGGACACAGCGCTTTATACACTAAATGGATTCCTGCTTTTATTACAATGAGTCCCAGAGTATCCATTAAACGTATATCATCACTGTGCATTGTTCATAGCTCAGTGTGATTGATGTCCGCATTATGTGGCCAAACGTATTACACAAGGCTCAAAACCCCAACATGCATCCCGTGCTTTCCAGTATGATGGGGGTTGCATTGAGGCAAATTTACACAAATGCGGTTCTACGGTGAGCTATTTGCATACTCGATCACCCTAGAGGGCAAGACAATAAAACTTTGCATTATGCTGTGAGAGGAAATCCCCTTTGACTTCCATTTTTTTTAAATGAGGACAGCAACTTTTTGGTTACTCATATTTTTCCAAATATCTTCTGTGTTCAGCAGAAAAAAGAAACTCATACAGGTTTGAAACAACTTGAGGGTGAGTAAATGATGACAATGTTAATTTCTGTGTGAACTTTCCCTTTAACCTATGCCCAAATTATACTACTGTACCATGGTAGCTCAGAAGCACTTCTGAAGAAAGAAATATACTACTGTAAATATACTAATGTTGTGTTAATTAACATACATAATGAAGTTAAATTGATATTAATTTATAATGTAAATGTTACATGAATACATTTAGAAATGAATGCAAACACCACATCATGCAAGTATTTTTCATTGTTATTTCATGTTAGCTATTGCATTAACTAATGTTAGCATATAGAACCTTATTGTAAAGTGTCCATAGACATTGAAGGAAATGGTTTAACTCTGTTGCAGAGAAATCAGGCTGAAGAAACATCAACAATGATCGTTTGATGCATGCTTCATTTCAGCATTGAGATCAGTGATTGGAGCTCAACACCTGCCTCCAACCAATCAGATTCGCCCTTATTCCTTCGACAAAACAGATCTGCACATACTAAGTGCTTTTGAAAGGCAGGGCCCCATATGGCATTATATCATGTTCAGTGCTGTCTTTACCCACTGACCCCAGGTCCCTCGGGGCCCATGGGTTAATGAAAGGGGTAGATCAGTGGTCCCTACAGGCCTGTCTGTCTGTCTGTCTGTACGCCCCAGTCCTATTTTCCACTCCCCAGCCATATGCATTGGAGACGAGGCACAAAGATGACACATGGGCTTAAACATGAGCTTTCGTCATCTCTCTGCCACCAACTGTCTCGGGGGGCACCGCGGGCCTAACCAATATACCCAAATACATACACATAACACCAACACACAGAGACACACATGTGACACCTGGAGGGCAATTAGACCACATGTCGCCCCCAAGTGTTTACCTAAAATACACCGCCGCCCTGCTGCTTCCCACGATGCAACTATCCCTCGGCAATTACGAAAGAAAGCAGAACGAAATAGAAACACTTTTGAAAACACGAATAACACAAAAAAAAACGGAATGTTTGTTTGTCACCATTCCTAATGTGGCAGCAGACGCTCTGTTTTTCCACCGTCGCTCGCAACAAAATTTTCAACTCGAAACTTGAAAGAAGAAACGTGTTTTGCAAGATGTTATGAAAACTAATGGGGCAAATTCAAATAAGGCGTCTTTGTGATGCAGCCCACTTGGTTTGCTCATTTGCAAGGCAAAATCTCAGCTTTAAATTCTTTACAAAGACAAAAAGGCCCTGGGCTAGTGCAGAAACATCTGGTGCTAAACAAACGTTTCAGCGTTCATTTGTAATGTACACGGCTTGCTACAAGAGTGAGCTGTTAAAATGGCTGAGGTGTAAATTGGCTCCATCAAGACAATAATACTACACCTGCTGAGAACACTGGCTGTTAGAGGCAGTGAGACTGAAGCATTAATCCAACTGTGACAGGTAAAATCCATTCAAAATACACTGGACTTTGAAAACGTACACAAACTAGCTGATGGCAAAGGCTGTTCCTTTGTCAAAGACACTTCTAGTAACACTAAGAAAATAGTAGTGCAGAGGTGTTTCTATGAGGTACCTTGTAAATACTTTGAAAATGAATAACAAAACATTTGGTGGCAGCATCATAATACATCGAAAATGTATTACATTAACATGTATCACAAATTCATCTACCATGGTTTTACATAGTGAACCAAGGTACTTCCAAGAATACTATAGTACTGTGGTTTCTGGGAATGTACCATGGTAGTACAAGTTATTCTTGCATGTACCTTAGAGTTTTCACATTTTATATAATGTGATATTTGTTGATTGATTGATTGTTTAAAAGTTTGGGCTCTGTAAGTTTTTTTTTTTTTTTGAAAGAAATTAAAACTTTTATTCAGCAAGGGTGCATTAAATTGATTTATAATGCAATAAAAGTTATATATTTCAATTCATCTATTTTTTCAACACTGATAATAAGAAATCATCATATTACAATGACTTCTGAAGTATCGAGGCAATTCAATTCTAAAATTCAACTTTGATACAAGAGAAATAAATTACATTTTAAAATATATTCACATAGAAAACACTTATTTTAAATTGTAATGATATTCCACAGTATTGTTTTTAATGTATTATTGATTAAATAAATGTACACTTGGTGGGCATAAGAGCCTTTTTTCAAAAAACATTAAAAAACTAAAATGAAAATTTATTAAATCATTATTTAACAAAACTTCTGAACAGAGGTGTATATATTCTGAAATTCACATTAATGGCAATCTAAGCTATTTTCAAGAATACGTGTCCTACTTACATATCTAATCAACATGACAATACCATGGTACTTTTGGGTACCTTTCTCAATTGTTAAATATAAACAGTTTAATCCCAGTTGCTGAATGGATCATAACCTGCTAGATGAAAAACCATACAGTTCAACTGCTATTTTTATTAGAATTCTACAACCTGTTATCGCCTCTCACAAAGATATTTTCTGAGTGTGACATTCACACTACACAATGACAGCTGATTAAAACCTACGGTTTTAAACAGGACACTCGAGATGCCACATATCCCTTTAATTAAATAAGACACAGTTATCACCTAAGATGTGGCTATAGGGGTGCTAATTCTTGCACTGTTAAACAAAAATGAAAATATTTCTGATCCTAGTCTGTTCTCCTGCATATTTTAAATTTTCCATTCAAAAACAACAATGAATTCAGCTCTTCAAATAATAATAAAAACCCAAGCTAGTCACCAATAAACTCATATTCCTATTCTCGGTTTGAATTACTTTTAATAACTATTCAAAGTTTAATTTTATTTGCCACCTTTTTTTAAAAGAAATATATTAGTAGGAGTGAGCAGCATACTGGCTGAGATAATAAACTGGTGTAAGTTTTAAAATATCATTTTTATTGTGCTTAAGCAACCACCACATTTTTTTCTTTTCAGTGATTCTTTCTGCATGTTACATCATCACACCAGTAGGTGGCAACAAGTGACCAAGTCTTTACTCAAGTCTTTATGAGTTGAATCATTGAGTCATTTACTCAAATTATTCATTCAATCAAACTCATTCTTTCAAAAACTTAACAAGTGAGTCATTGAATTGTTGACTCAACTGATTTGTTCATGAATTTACACATTTATAATGCAGACTTTAGATCTCGCAACTGCCAGGCTTCCATAATTTGACCACAAAACCAATACAAATATAAGAACATGTGCACAGATTGTACTATTGCACGGCATGCAAAACTGGAGGTATGGACCTGGGATTGCATCAGACTGAGGGAAAATGTGTGTTTGTGTTTAGTAAGACACAAATACTTGTCTTTCCTGATTCTTTGTGATGTCGTCTTAAAATACCACCCAGATTTGACATATGTGTGTCCAAAAGACAAATATTCAGCCTAGAATTTTTTTGATTTTACACTAATACTCCAATCCTGGCTGTCTTTCCAGTGTCTGGTGCTTTTCATCCAGCAAGCTCAGACAGACATCAACAGAGCAAATGCACTACCCTGTGATGATGTCTGAAACATCAGGCAACATTTAGAAATGTAATCTGGAGAGGAAAAAAGATGGCAGGCATGACAGCATCCTACATTGCATGCTGGGATACACTACATTTGTGGTAACATGACCCGGATTTAAAGCTGCATAATCTGTCAAAACACTGACACATGACACATAAAACACTCTCTCTGTCATTCTGTTGTGAATGTGCTGTAATCCGCACAAACACCACCTGATGACACAGAACAAACATACAGAACAAAGTCTCCCTTGCCAGACTACCATAGTTACTATAGTTTCAATCAATCAGTCAATACAATTGATATTTTATTTACACACACACACAAACAACTTGGTATTTCTGTCCACCACTGTCAAAAAAAATTATATATATAAAAATATAAAAAATACTACTACTACTAATAATAATAATATGAAAACAAAGAAAAAAATGTTCTAAAAGACAAAAAAAAAGCAAAAGAAAAAAAAAAAAAAAAAGCAAAGAAAAAAAAAGACAAAAAAAGCTAAACAAAGTGCACAAAACTACAGCCAATAAATAAATAAATGAATTAATAAATAAAAGTAAAAACAGCAATATCATGGTACATATCCAATGGAAACATAGTATTACCATGGTACTTGTTAGCATACAATAATAAACTAATCAGATCTCCTTCTAGAAGCATCCATAACCCCTTTAGTTCCATTTTAATGTAAAAAATATCTTTAAAATACCATGGCATTAACATCACTCAACTTTTTGTAAAGGATATTTTGATTATAATTTTACTGTAGACGGAAATTTTGTAATGATTTTGTGTTTCTGCACAAATAAAGTGCAAATGTTATTATTTAAACCTACCATTGCAGGAGATTGCGAGGAGTGAACTTGACAGCAGTGCATTAGGAGGACTAATAGGCAACAGAAGCTTGAGGATGGGGGAGGGAAACCCACTGTGTGTTTGTGTTCGTGCCTAACTGGGCCATGATCTTGACCTTGGGTCACACCATATTCTCTTAGCAGCTCAAGTGCAGTCGCCTCACACTCTCAAAGCAATGATGTCAGCTAAACGGAAGGGGAAAAAAACTCTAAAGTGTGTCTGGAGATTCTCAACACCTAATTTATTGCCTCTGAGGAATGGACGACAACAGTGGGGTCTGTTTTCCTTTTCCTGGGCTCATTTATAATAAAGGCAAAGAGAATAGGGTCAGTTGGGGCTTCTGATTAGTATGAGTTCAAGGAATAACAGATGTAAAACAAACACACACGCTCATGCGCACACACACACTCGCAGAGGTTAAGTGACCCTGTTACTGAGGCCAGACCACACACTTGTTCTCTGGCTCAGTGAAGTTTGATCTGTCATCGGCACTATTGTGGCCTGCTCTGGACGTGCTCCCTCTGGCCTGGAAGACACTAATGAAAACGAGCCAAAACAAATGGGAAAGAGTAGTTTTCTGCGTTTCTGAGGAGCGTGTGTGTGCATACATCTGCTGGTTTGCGTAAACTGAAGTCAATGGAGGAAAACCTTTGACACGGGCCGGTTTTAGCGACCTGTGCTAGCAGCCCTACTATGATTTATTAAAACAACCCTGGCCTTCCTGCTTCCTGATCTTTGTTTACTGCTGTAGAAGCACGTTATCTCAACCAATCCCAGGTTAATTTCCATAACTACTAATCATATCTCTTTCTCTGGTAGGTCTTCCAAAGCATTTTGATAAGCTACGCTATCTTGTGTAGATGCATTATGGGATCAAAGAAAAGCTGTGGGATGCTAAGCTAACTCCTAATGCTAACAAGTGATTTTCCTAACAAAACAAAAGAACACTTCTGCTTTACTTACAGTATTTTGTTACTGATAACCTGTGACAACTTTGTATTTGCCACTAATAAATCAGAAAAAAAAAAATTAAAAGGGTCCTATTATGCTCTTTTACAAAGTCTTGATTTTGTTTTGGGGTTGTACTAGAACATGCTCTCATGATTGGTGATTCGAAAAACGCATTAATTTTCACATAATTTACATTATTACAATATTCTCCCCAGCCTGGCACAAACAGCTCGATTAGTTCCGGGTTTGATGAAGGCCCGCCTTCCAAAAAACGAAATGTGTTGTGATTGGTTAGCTGTCCCAGTGCGTTGTGATTGGCGAACAGCTTAGATGGTGTTTCAGTACTGCCCCGCCCCTTGCCAAAGCAGCAAGTTCCGTCTGCTCCGGTATCGTTAAAGATGGCGTCAATATTGCCATATCAATTTGAGCCGGATTCAGACCCCGAGAATATTGAGCAAGAGGATCGCGCAGAACCTTTGCACGCACAGATATTGGAAGACGTATTAGAAAGGTAACGTTATTGTTGTTGTTTTTTTTTGGCTAAATCACCAAATTGCCATATTGTTGGTTTCTAGCCTACAGCGGTCACTTATGTCGCCTCAATCTGATCACTTTCTCTCTGCAAATCACCACCAGTGTGAACACACAGTTTGTGATTCCTATATAAAGTATCTCACAAGCTTCAGTGGAAGAAAACTGCATGCAACTGCATGTTTAAAATGTCAAAATTGGCAAGTAGTTTTGTAGATTATACTGAGTCTTCCTTGTTTGCAAATGTTTAACAATGGCTATTTCAATCAATTCTCACCTAGATTTTCTTCCAGAAACATTTGCAGTGCTCACAGACAGAGGCACAGGAGCAGGCACTGCTGTGCCAGAGATCCCTCTTGAGATATTCCCCTCAGGCCCAGAGGAACAGGAGTCGTCTGAGATATTGTATCTCTCCCATGACAGAAGCAGAGCTCCTTACTGAAAATGGATGTCTGGGGAGAATCAGCAGTGCCGAGGGCGCTAAGTTAAATGGAAATGCACAGCAAGGTCGACTCTTTCTATTCATCTCTGTCCTCCGTGTCAGCCATTGAGCCGGCACTTCAGCAATATTTTGCAGAGAGTGAGAGGAGGAAACACGGTTTACCAGCTTTCCATCACTCCAGAGAAGATGGGTGGATGTCTCAGATTGGCATTCAGAGGAGAAAAGTGTCCCCTTCTCCTGAGAAGCATCCGTCACTGACGTTCTTGATGGGACACAGGAAACAGATCGACTTTCTCCTTAACGGCGATCAATCCCAAGACTGTCCCGCTCTCAGAGGGAACATTTACAGCAGGCAGTAAAGAAGGCCTTTGGGGCCCAATTGCATCCAGTAATCCTGCTAAGTGAGCTATATTTCCCTCCTTCTAGTCTGCTATTAGACAGGCCAGGTTCATAAATACTGCAGTTAATCTGGAAGCCGCAACCTCAGCCTGAGGAGGTAATATGAGAGGGGCACAAGGTCGCAAAGACGTGAAACCATCGCTGACGCTGGTGAGTCACTGTGGACACATTTGTACATACATGAATCACGCTACTACATGACACGCAGTGAAAATCCCACTCTGAGAGGCCTGTGATCCATTAATGAGGTCCAATTTGGGAAAGAATCTTTAACATGTTACGTACAATAGCAAAAAAATAGCGTGACAACTTTATAAACTGCGCATTTCATTTTCCATATAAAACAACAATATACACTGTCATGTTGATAACATCTGGGATCAATGCAAATTCCAGCATAAATAATCTCACTAGAACAATTATGAATCACAAAACTAGAAAATGCAATGCAAAAAAAATAAAAAAATGGACAAAAACCAGTACCATGGTATAGGACAGGACAACCTGCCCATATGCTATATTTACTGTATGAGAACACAGTTTAACCTTTTGGTTGAAGTCTAACCTCTTTTTGTTTACAGTTGATCCCTGTGTGAATTTATAATTTTGTGTTCAACTTGTTTACAGTTATAGCAAAAATATGATATTGGAATTTCAGTTTGGAGAATAGATTCTTAATTCTAATTTCAATTCACAATTCTAATTTCATGATCCGTTTCTGTTTTAGACTGAAGAAATGTTTGAATCCAACTATATTAATTATTCACACTTCACTATATAGTTGTATTTAAAAGGTTATTTAATAGACTGCATTGGTCATACTGGTGGAATTTTTTTTTTTTTTGAAAGCAATGAACACTTTTATACAGCAAGGATGCATTAAACTTATCAATAGTGACAGTAAAGACATAATATTTCAAATAAATGCTGTTCTTTTAATCTCTGCATGCATTTAAAAAATGCATTATGGTTAAAAATATTAAGCAGCACAACTATTTTCAATATTGCTAATAAGAAATGTTTCTTAAATCAGCATATTAGAATGATTTCTGAAGGATCATGTGACACTGAATACTAGAGCTTCGCCATTACAGGAATAAACTACACTTTTTATTAACTGTAATAATATTTTACAATTATTCACTACATTTCAGTATTTTTATTTTTTTTTACATATCATTGCAGCCTTGGCAAGCATAAGAGATTTCTTTCAAAAACATAAAAAAAGCCCCATCTTACCAACCCTAAACTTTTGAACAGTAGAGTACATTCAGCAAAAAATACACAAGTTTCATTTATCCACTAGATATATAGAGGGCCATTCGATATGAGAAACAACGACCTGCCTGTGCAGTGCTGCTAAGATAAAAGAGGAACTCCTCTATCTAATGGGTTTTATGAGCTACAGTCGGCTGCTGTATTGCTGCTAACAGCCAAGAGGGCTCACATCTACCTGCTCTATTTCCCAGCCATAACCTATCCTTCCCCACTCTTTCATTTGGGAAATCGTACATCAAAATGTCTCCCACAGGCGTAAAGCGCTCCTCGGGCGATCTTCCCTCATATATCTACCAGAAGGCCAGCACTCTTTATCAAGCCATCAAGGCCAGAGGTCAAGGACTTCATCCCCCACAATGCTTTTCACCTCGAGGCAGGCTGTCAAGAGGAGTCTGACACCGAGGCCAACTGCTCGTGCTCAGTGGCAGGCCAATGGGGAGAGGTCTTGGTCTCTGTGTCCATGGAAACACCGCTAGGTTTCTGCTTCTAGTTCTTTTCACAGTTTCTTGAAATGCATCACAGGAGCTCAAGCAAAGGTGCGTGTCTCATTCGGTATATTTAACTCTGTAAAGTGCTAATAAAAAAGTAGCTGATGACAAATTCTAAACCAAAGCCGTTGATTAGTCAACAGATGGCCAATGTACGCACAGATAATGAAATTAGAGTAAATTAACCCCAAGCACTGAAGCAGTTAGGTGCAGCACTGACGTTATGAACTGATAGATAAACATTGTAAACAAGCAATATGCTGGTCTATTAAACAACGCTTAAAGACCTAAAGTGTCCTCCTTGCCAGTCCAAATTACTAAGGTCATCAGAGCCGTAACACAGTGGATAACGCACATAAAGGACTATTCACACTGGCAGTGATTTGAGCAGTGCGGTGAAGCAGATTTTAACTGTATGCAAATGAGCAGTGACGAGATGCAGCGTCTACCAATGGGAATGCTGATGGCAACTTCAAATTCATTTATTTATATAGCACATTTAAATGCAACTTTGTTGCCCAAAGTGGTTCACAAAAGTTAAGGATAAATATAAAATAAAAATACTAAAAATAAAAAATGGCGGGGTTGAATTGAGAATTCAGAACTGATTTGGGAATGCCTTGGAAAAAAAAAACGTTTCAATTTCTGAATTTGAATTGAGGTAGCAAACAGAATACAGAGCAGCAAATCAAATCATTTCATAACCCTCGTGCTGTGCTGAAAATCCTGAAAATTAATTTGGTGTTGAAAACTAATTGGGTGTTCCCATTCAAAAACTCACTGTGGATATCTTATTATATATTATTATATATTAGCATCAAATCTAGGAATTTATTTATTTATAGTCTTATTTATGTTTTCTTTCAATTAGCACAAGTTTTGTATTGCTTTTTGGAACTGATCTAAATATGTTCATTGACCTGAGCTTATGCACCTCAGTTTTTGAGTTAAAAAAAAAACATTATTTGTGGGATATTTTGGCAATATCCAGCCAAAAACTCAAAACGAGGTCCATAAGCTCAGATCAATAAGGCCTACTATAAATACATTTCAAAAAGAAACAAACAACTTGTGCTAGCTGAAAAAAACAAAACAAGTTGATAAAAAGATCGAATGCTATATTTGGTAATAATTTAGCTCATTTATTTTTCTTTGGGAAGTTGTTATACCCTGTGTGAGCAAATTTAGCAAGTTTCAGTGCAATGCCATAGAAAATTCTCTCTGGGTCAGAACCCGAACACAACATGGGGGTTGAAAAATACATATAATTCATTTTTAATTTAAAAATATGAGTTAAAATAATTATGCTGTTGAAAGTTACTAAAAAATAAAAATGATGCATACTTACAAGCAACAAACCCCAGCTGTAGCCATTTCTAGCTCATATGAACATGGCTTCCCGTTATTATAGCTTTAAAATACAGTCCACTATGCTGTTGTAAACTGGTATCTGCCATCATATAATTGTAATTCATTATTATAATTATAAACACACTGGCTTGTAGCTTACTTATGTGTTGACAAATATGGTGGATATTATCCCTGCAATTTTTCAGTCTCATTTATGATGACTGGAATACACTATACTCATTATGTTTGGTTGAGAAAAAAAAAATGGATGTGCTCAATGAGTTTGAATTCATCTACATTTCCCTATGCGCAAAAAGGCTGCAAACAAAAATATAAAAAAGAAAAGTTACAAGATTGATATGTGCATAATACATGAACTCAGTGCCGTTAATAAACTAATAATGAGCTACAAATTGACACATAATTATGCATTTCCCTTTTTAATTAAGAGAGAGCGACGCTAGTCTATATCAAACTATACAACATTTTTTTTCTTATCAGGGAGAGAGCAAGAAATACTGTGAGAGGAAAAAGAGAGAGAGAAGTGAAGCATAAAGAGTGTGATGTTCCCTCTGACAGCGCAGCCGTGCTCGTTAAACCTTTTCTTTATCTCTTAACAATCGCTCTAATTATGTTCATTGAAGGGGGCCAATTAATCCTGCATTGTCAGGCCCTGCGGCTAAGTGTTTCTCCCACATCCAGAGGAATCTGCAATTAACACAGCCAAATTTATTTAGTGACACTTCTCGGCTTTTGACTCCCTTGAAATCATATCAGAGATTAAAATAACTGTCTTCTATTTTAATATATTTTTAAACATAATTTATTCCTGTGATGCAAAGCTGAATTTTCAGCATCATTACTCCCGTCTTCAGAGTCACATGATCCTTTATAAATCTTTCTAATATGCTGATTTACTGCTCGAGAAACATTTCTTATTATTATCAATGATGAAAAAACGTGTGGTGCTTAATATATTTTTGTGAAAAATGTGATATATACATATAAATGTTGCCATAATACATTGCTCCAGGATTCTTTAATAAATAGAAAATTCAAAAGAACAACATTTCTGTCATGACAACTCTCAGAGGGATTGGCATGGTAATGTACATGACAATGTTAATGTATTTGGTCTTGGCGGAATAGATCTGCTACGCTGCT
>NW_015548521.1:941183-942244 GCF_001515605.1 Sinocyclocheilus anshuiensis | reverse complement strand
TGCTACGGCAAGCACTAGTCATATATTTGAATGTTGAGCAGCGAGCTCATTGGCTACCGATACAGGAGAGAACCAATCAGCTGTGCCATGTGATAATGATGTCATTAGGTCAGATTGAGTTAGACCTATCGGACTGCGCCATCTAGAGTTTCATGCCAGAACTCTGTATTTATTTGAAATGGACATCTTTTGTAACATCTTTTAATCAATTTAAAGCGCTCAAGCCCCTGCCATTTTTCCCAAATTAACCAATAGTGCCCCACTCTCAACAATTATCAACAACAATATTGTGGTCAATAAAACAAAATGCATTTGAATTATTATTATGACAATGTGTATAAAACAGTAACAAATGACTCAAAACTCGTAAAATACCTGTTTATTTTTACTTATTTCTGTCAGTCTAAGATGTCATTGCTATAGCATTGCTATAGATTGTGTGTGTCTTAAGCTCACATTTCATTGGAGAATGTGAAGTGAAGTGGTATCTTCCCGGTCTTATTCATAAATCTGTCGAAAGCTAAGTAGCCACTATTTGTCTTCAGTTTTCTTTTTTAAAAACCTGAAACTGCTAAAGTAGAAGAACTCACATTAACGGTAAATAGTGTTTAATAGTGTTTAATTTAGTCCTATTTACATACTGAATATTGATATACCATTTACTGTTCGATGAAACACTGTATATATGATTACAGTATTTCCATTTATTTTTTTAAATATCTGTCAGCTTTCTTAAAATGGTTCATGCAAAATGCATACTAAGTGTGTTTTGAAACCCTTGTGCATTTATAATACAAAACTCGGACACTTTTGTACTACCCTAAAACATTACCAGAGACAAATGCCATGGTTGGAAGGCAGCTTGTGCTTTGGAAGGTGCACTGATCACACTAACACTCCTACACATGTGCCACACACACACACACACACACACACACACACACACACACGAAGCAGAAAAGGGTCACCTCTAAACACGCCAGCATCTGACAACTCAACTTAATGGTGACAGACCCAAAGAGAGCCGCAAAACAAGACAACAAATCTATTCAATCTCCTGG
>NW_015548521.1:939254-941149 GCF_001515605.1 Sinocyclocheilus anshuiensis | reverse complement strand
ACACACACACACATGCAGACTGATAAACACATGCAGCTCAATACACACACATCCATGCATCCATCCACTCACACACACACACACACATATCCAACATGTCGCCTTTGCCTCAAATGAGGTCTTACCACATATTTAACACTTTAACCCGAATCTATATCCCTCCTCCCACTTCCTCCTCCCGTCTGGCAATCGTGCCGCCACACACACCGCTTCTTGCTCTCTCGGTAATCAGCTTAGCTGCAGCCTGCTCGCTTGGCCGCCATTGCTAGTTGGACAAAACCACAATGCGACGCTCCCACCAGAGCCGGGCCTAACCTTCCAGCATTCACAGTATGCCAAGGGGCCTTCGTGACCGCCTTGGTCCCATCTGGGGGGCTCTTTCCCCTGGGACAGAAGCAGTGATACGCCCCCTCTGCCCGGTGAACCTCCGGGGAGCTCAGGAGCTATTGTTTGCGAGCTATCAGTCTGCGGCCCTTTTGTTCGGCAAATGACAGATGCCACATTGTTTGACATGTACACGACACACTTCGGATAAGGGTGGAGAGGAGGCTGGCGAGAGGGGAGGAGATAGAGGACGGGAAGAAAAGAGAAGGGGAGGAGGGAGGGAAAGGGCAGGGCAGTTCTCAAAGCAGCCGTAATCCCCTTCAGCCCATCTATTGTCCCTCGAGCTCATAAAAGTGACATCACACTTAGGTCCGGATGACAATGCGTAATGTGAATGCCGCATTGTGATCGCAACATCACGCCAACCGCTAAAAGAAACATGCGTGAGGTTTATAAACCTTTATACATCAGCAACAAGGGATTTGGAGAAGCTTGAATCTGCAGTTTCGAATTAAGGCAAGCACATATAATGCTAACTGAGGTAAATTTGAGCTAAGCTCAACCGAATACTTCACGATTTCCCTCACTGAATCTGCATTTCTGTGCACATTTTACAAAAAAAATAGAAGCAATTTAACATTTATCTAAAATGCATTCTGATTAGTTTTTCTGAGGAAAAGGGGTGCATGTTGACTAGCTGAAGTACTAGATGTCCTTATATTAAGCACCACAACTGTATATACATCTAGCAGGAGCTTTATGCCTACAACACAAAGGACACCACCATTTCCTGCTTCTGAAGTACATTGATTCCTAACGTGAAGACACAGTGCCCCCTAGTGGCCTAAAAACACTAACAGACCCATAAAAGACTGCAAGATGTTCATATACTATAGCTGCAATACTCCCTTCCCCCACATTTCGCATGCACTTCCTGTCCTCACCAGCAGGGCGCAGTGGTGTACAACGCACACACTAAGCAAAATATAGAAGTCTCTAGTAAAGAACAGGCAGAAGGTGCTGATAGTTTGGCATTTCTGTGTTATGTAAGTGTGGGCTGTAAGAAATTGACCCCAGATCAGCGCTTATGAGCAGGTTAAGTTTCATGGAATGGGTTTAATCTGATTGGTTTAAAGTGATAATCATCTTAAATGCATCTGAAAGCAGCTTTACTAGGTCAAAGGCACACAACTCAGAAGGAACGTTAAACCTTAAGAGAAACACACACACACACACACACACACACACACACACAAGCTGGCTGGTAACCCAGACTGTCAGAGCGGGTCTCACAACACTGTCAGTTTTCTTACCCCTGAGTGGGCCTGTCAAAACAAACATAACCATGACAAAAGAGCAGAGACAGAGAGAGAGAGAGAGAGAGAGAGAGAGAGAGAGAGAGAGAGAGAGAGAGAGAGAGAGAGAGAGAGAGAGAGAGAGAGAGAGAGAGAGAGAGAGAGAGAGAGAGAGAGAGAGAGAGAGAGAGAGAGAGAGAGAGAGAGAGAGAGAGAGAGAGAGAGAGAGAGAGAGAGAGAGAGAGAGAGAGAGAGAGAGAGAGAGAGAGAGAGAGA
>NW_015548521.1:931313-939057 GCF_001515605.1 Sinocyclocheilus anshuiensis | reverse complement strand
AAAAAGAAAAGAGAGAGAGAGAGAGAGAGAGAGAGAGAGAGAGAGAGAGAGAGAGAGAGAGAGAGAACAAGGTCCCGAAACTTCTGGTTAAAAACTTCAATTTTGCACTTTTTAAAACTGAAATTATTATACTATTTGAGTACAATCAAATAATAATTTTTAATAATTTGTTAATTCTATTATTATTCTATTAATGTAATTTTAACTTTTTATTAATTATAGTTTTTGTTAAACATACAGTACACGTGCTCCAGCTTGTAGTGAACTCTTCATATGTTGCAATGTGTATTGCAAACAGTAGCCTATTGGCTGCAAATAGATAGTATTGCTTCCTCATTTCTAAGTGTATATGTGTGTGTAATATTTTACACATAGCCTACATACATACATACATACATGAACTAGGAAACCATTTATCATAAGATGCAACACTATTTGCAGTACACAATGCAAAATGCATGTGCATATACGCTCAAGAAACAGTTCTTATTATCAATGTTGAAAACAGTTTCTGTTGCTTAGTATTTGTGTACAAAGCAAACAGGGACACTCTACCATTCAAAAATGTGGGTAAGAATATGTCACATTAAAAAAAAGAAGACGAAAAAAAGAAATGAATACTTTTATTCAGCAACAGAGAAACCTTTAGTTTTAAGCTAGTTACTCAGCGGGCATCTGAGAAAATAGCTGCTAGGCGTGTTATAATGAAAGGCAATTAGCATACAAGTACAACTTCTCCCGAGTCTAAATGGGGAAAGATCAAACATTTCTCCAAACATTTTAATAAATTAGTTCAAATGAGTATTAAATTATAATGGTAAATTGTATTTTTCAGACTGTACAGTAAATCACACACATTTGAGAATAAATCGACAGATGGCAAATCTAAAAACATACATCTTGGCTCTTTAAGCTGAAAGGTGGGACTTCCACTTCTATACACCTTAATAAGGTTAGACGACACATTGAATTTAACACAAATGAAAACAAGAGATAGACTAGCCAAAAATTAAATATAGTGCTATCCTGACTATGTTCTACAACCACTACATTAAGCATTACAGTTTCTCCCACTTAAATTCTTACAAGTGGTCCGTCTCCTCCTCCTTATATTGTCTAATGTGTAAATCACCTCTGAAGCTACACCATCACAAAGAAACTTTCCTCTGGCTAAGTACCAACAGTTCCACAATCCAGCTTTCAATGCGATCCAGCTCCTGTACTACACCAGAATCTAGGCTTCTACATCTAGAACAGTGAGGACACATATAGAAACACCAAGTCTCAGCTCAGCGTAACAGACATGCATCAAAACTGCTAAAGGAATCTAAGTGTAAAGAACAGGACGAAAGTGCACTCAGCATGCCAACTCTAACCTCTTTATTTAGCGGTTCATCTACAGACAAGCCAGACTTTTCACACTTCGGTCTTCTGCATTTCTCAGTGCTCGCTCTGTTGCATAACTATGAGAAATCATCTCATATCAGACTGAGCAATGCAGACTTCTCCTTTCTCAGACTCTATCCGTCATAGTTTCTGGCTGTTGAATACAGGCCGGGCGGCTAATTCACAACCTGAGCAAATCCCTATCGTCAGACATCTGAGCCTGCGGTGAAATTACAGCTCGCCCTTTCAGTCTCTCAGCTGCTATTAGACAAAGTGAGCGTTTGAAGCATATGCCACATTCTGTAGGGCATCAATTGTACAGGGGGCTGTGCAATATTGAACCAATTTCAGCTTAAAAGGCCAGAAATGCCTTGAGTAAGCAATCCAGGAGAAAGATCTAATCAATCTGGTACACAAATCGGTCCCAAATATGGGAGCTGCGCATTGCTGTGTGTGAATTCAAGGTTATTCTCAATTTTCTGTGCACTACTCTGGGATGTTCTGTTAATAGTAATGTGCAGTAAGTGAAGTATCCTTCAAGCTCAAACGAAGCAGGCCTACCGTGTAAGTTGTTTTTATACAATAATAACTATTAAGTGTTTTCATGCACTATTGCAAATCAAATCAATAAACTGAGAAAAGACACCTGCGATTCAAAAAAAAAAAAAAGAATTTTCATTTTATCTGTAAAAGAAAACATGCCTAATAATTCTGCACACCTGAATATGAGGAGTTTTTCACTTCCAGCCTTCATGGACAATTATATATCACTTATAAATGATTAAACACAAAATTAATAGTAGTTATTAAGATTGATGTGGTTTGGAATTGGTAAAATGTGCTTGGAAAAAAAAAATCATCAGAATATCAACGTGCCTAATAATTATGCATGCGGTGTATTAAGCCTTGTTTTCAGAGATTGCATCTTTAATATCTTATGCAGTGTTGCTTCATCTTGTTCAATATAGTTTGTTTAATTATATAAAAAAACACTCATTAAGAATAAGATGTTTTGCAGTGCAAGTAAATGTCTTCACTGTCATTCTGTCAGCAATTACTCATTATTTTTTTAATAACAAGGCCTGAGAAAAAGCTGTTAAAGTTGGGGGAAAACATGTAATTCAGTCAGATTGCAAGTGAAGTGTGCAATTTCTGTGCCATTAGAGTCATCACATTCACAACAGAACTGCAAGAATATTATCTGCAATTATTTTGCACGATTAATTAACGTTTTAAAGGAGACAGTGTTTTAGCTTTTTTTGAAAGAAAAACCACCTACAAATGGCTTACTTATAGTTGTCTCTGCAGCAAAGACAAATGACACACTTTAGCTTTAAGAAGATTGTGTAAAGTTAGACACTTGTATCTAATCTGATTTGCCCTTTAGCTGGTGCTTTTGTAACTCAAGCAGAAGCTTCCAGTAATTACAGAGAGGACAGAGTAACTTGAGGTTAAGTGTCTAAGGCACAATGGCAATACTTAATAGATCACTGAGAAAAAAAGTTAATATTTAAATGCTTTGATGAATCTGTGTTTAAGTGTGATCACGGGCTGTTCAGAGACAGAAATCAAGCCGAGCTGTGCATCAAAAGCCCCGGCACGCTGATCAGAGACATGCTGTGTGTGTCCCCCTGCATCTCTGCAGCGAGGAAACAAACACACACACACACACCAGCGGCCCATGCGCATTCACAGTCTCTACCCGTCCAGATGGCTGCTTTGTGGAGTGCCTTCCGCTCTGCAATTACAGCGATATGAAAGTGGTTTTCTTTTTTCCCCATTATTTCTGATCAGAGAGGGAAACGGAGCTGCCAGCGGGTGTATGAGAGTCTGATAGATGCCCACGCGGGCTAGAACACCCTGCATTTAAACACAAACACGCTGCCAGTGAGAGTGACGCACAAAGGCCTGTGATCAGACAGAGATCCCACCTGGAGAGAAGCTGCTTTATATGCACTGGGCTACAGAGATGGAGAAGTCTTCAGGGGAGGGTAATCAGATGGCTCTGGGAGGAGGCAAGTGACAGACACGGGATGAACCGTGCTCTGTCTGTCCATTTTGCTTTAACTCTGGCCTGATGATATTCTATCTCTCCTCGTGGTGTCAGAAAGCTGTCCTTCTAGAAAACTCTGTATGAGTGACAGAAGACAGAGTGAGGAAGGAAAGAAGATCATGGGTTGGAGTTATGGCCTATAGCTGTGAGCACCAGGGGTGTAGTAACCACTATAACTACACTTTCAGAAAGTTTGTCACAGACAATTTCAGCAGACAGAATGATTGCTAGACAAAACAACAGTAAGGCACATACACACAGACAGACAGATTGTTTACCACATACATTTTTACATGTCATTTTCTTTCTGTCTTACTAAATAGGTTTATCTTTAATGATACTAATGCGTTTATTTCATAGAAGTTGTTGGAATATTCAAGGTCTTCATTCTTCGACATTTGGTCCTAAAAGCACACACCCAGGTAGGGTTGGGTATCGTTTTTTGTTTTTTTTCGATACTGGTGCCAAATCGATACTTTTAAAATGGTTCCGGTGCCTAAACCGATACTTATTAAGAAAATGAATAAATACAAATTCCCCAAAAAATGATGAATTGGCCATTACACTATAAACACACGATGTCTGTTTCATTCATACTGGACGCCAGCGGGCGCCCTCGCACAGAAAATCCACATATCCAGTCACAGAAGTAGCGAAACTCAGGAAATCCCTTATATGGACAAAGGCATCACTATTATAGCTGTAAGTTAACCGAGTAAACCGAACATATAAACGTTTTGAATGATAAAACAAAGACAATAAACACTCGCCTGCAACAATATAGTTTATCTGTTTTATTCAAGCCATCTGGTATTTTCATAATAATTAAGTTGCTTAAGTCGGAATGTGAAAACAACATGGACACTCTCGTTACTACAAAGATGTGTTGGATTTGTATTATTAGAGATTTCTGACTTGAGATCACGTGCATTTTCTCAGTCGGGAAATTATTTTTCACGTGCGGTGCCGGTGATGATGCTTCTTACATCCGTTTCGGAGAACCAGAGGACAAATATTTCAATCGATCGCTCAGGCATGACACCGAAATCTGCGTTCGGATTCAGTTCTAGTACATACCGGTTACATAGGTACCGGTGCCATATTGTTACCGGGTTTCGGTACCCAACCCTACACCCAGGAATTCTAAAAAATAACAAAGATGCTGACATTATAATTCTCACTGAAACCTGATGTCAAAAGGATGTGCTTACCTACTGTCCCCTCAGGCTACTATGAGGTAATGAACATGTCTTTGGCCAAAACCCCCTGAGTCTCACAAAAAACCTCCCACCAAGAAACAATCTTGACCAAACAGTAAATAAAAACGGTTAGTGCTTAAGTTAGTAAGTTAGTGCAGCCCTCAATTCTGAAGAATTAAAACATCTAATCACTACATTTATTAGCCAAAAAAATTAATTATTATTATGTTTAAAAAAAGTGAAAAATGGTTTGACTCAGACTGCAAAACATTAAGAAAACAAATTATCAAACCTAAAGAACCAAACAATGCAGACATAACATAAGAACTGAATTCTGTTCCAAAATTAAAACAATACAAAGACACAATTAGAGAAAAAAGAAACACCATCTGACCAAAAGTGACCACAAGAAATAAAACATTCAATAAATCATAATCAGTTCTGGGATATGTGGAATAATCCGAGCACAACAATACCACAAGACTTACCAATACAAGACAGAAACATTTGAATGAAATATTTTGAAAATGTATATGAAGAAATCCCACCAAAACACGTTTTATAATCAGATCAAACAAAGTCTACAAACTTATGAAAACACAATTAAAAATAATCAAAACCCACTTGACTTTCCAATTATACAAGGAATATTGACCAAAAAAAAAAACTCAAAAGCCAAAAATGTAAAAAAAAAATCTTGTGGTCCTGACAGCATTCTAGGTGCAATGCTGAAACACAGCACACCTGAGCTTCAGACAGCTGTGCTCAAATTATTCAACTTTTTTTATTACCCCAATTCACAAGAGTGGAGATCAACAGGACCCTAATATTTCTGGAGGCATGTGTGTGAGCAATAATCTGGGGAAGTTATTTAACAGTAGAATTGTAAACTTCCTTAACGAACACAATGTCCTGAGACCAAGTCAGATTGGCTTCCTTCCAAATCACAGAACTAAAGTCCACAATTGCACCCTACACACCCAATCAATAAACACGTAAAACAGACCAAAAATGGAAAAATATTTGTATGCTTTGTTGATTTCAAAAAAATCATTTGATTCTATTTGGATTATATTATATTACAGATTATATTACAAACTTTTACAAAGTGGACGGTAAAGTTTGACATAATAAAATCTATGTATTCAAACAACAAATGTGCAATACGAATTGGCAATAAACATATTGAATTCTTCACCCAGAAGAGATTCAAGAGGTGTGTGGCAGGGCAGTATCCTGAGTCCAACCTGTTCGACATTTACATTAATGAAATAGCGGCGCAGGTGGAACAGTCCACTGCCCTGGACTCACTCTACAAGACAAAAACATCAAGCTTTTGCTGTACTCAGATGATCTGATGCTGCTGTCATCCACTCCACAGGGACTACAGCAGCACCTAGACCTGCTGAGCTAGAACTCACAGACACAAAAAGAGCTGCTTACCCAGAGAGCAAAGAGTGTGTGCTCACTGTAAGACAGGACAGAGACGCACTTCCTACTCCACTGCCACAAATTTAAATCAATAAGAGACCTGAACAAATTCACAGGCATCATACAGAACTTTACAGCCATGACTGAAGAGGAACAGATAAAGATAATATTAGGAGAGGGACAGACAGCAGCAGTGGCTGTGAGATATGTATAGATGTGCCAGAGCCTGAGAGACAGCAGGTGAATGTGTGAACTGTGTGGACTGTGTCTGACCTCAGTGTGTTTCCCTACTGTACACCACAGTGACCCTCAGTATGTGTGTGTTTTTATGTGTTAAACACTGTGGTATCAAATGTTCATGTTCTAATTTGTTACACTGTTTATTTAAGTGTAAATCATATTGTAATGTTTTCTTCTATTATTTTGATCTTTTCATGGTCATTTATTATGTTTTTTGCACATATATTCTAAGCTTTGGCAATATTGTATTGTTTACAGTCATGCCAATAAAGACATTTTCTATTTAAATGTATAGACAGAACAACTGAATGACAGAATGATAGCTAGACAAAACAACAGCTAGACATTCAGACAGACACATAGACTGATAGATACAAAGACAGAACAACAGACAGACAGACAGGATAAGATAGATAGATAGATAGATAGATAGATAGATAGATAGATAGATAGATAGATAGATAGATAGATAGATGAGCTTTGGTGCTCATGTTGGCAACGTGAGTTCAAATGTGGCTTGTGACATTTTCCGATCCCATTTTCTCAGTTTCAAACCTCCTCATCCTGTACTGTCTGAAGTATCACTATCAAGAAAAGCTACAAATAAGTCAAAACAAGGAAGAGAGAAAACGGATACAAGAAGCGAGAGATGGTTATTTTTGTTCTTCTTGGTCATTAACAGCATGCTGTGCGGCTTAACCACAGCTCTAGACCAATAATCTGTCAGACGGTGATGTACTACTGTCACATTCATATGCACACACGTCACTGGACCCCTTCCAGAAACAGCAGGCATTCAGCAATACCTGACGGCCACATTAATCCAGTCAACACCGGTCAAAGCCGTCAACACTCAGGAACAGGTATAAGATCACATGGGTTTTGAGCGCCGCTGCTCTCGTCCATCAAGCTATCACTTAGCCTGCAGAAAGAGATGACAGACTCACTCGTTTGCTCCTCTTGGAGTACGTGTTCTTCAGCAGACGATCTTTCACCCGCTCCTGGTCTCGCCCCATGCTGGTGGCCAGATTGCCGAAGCCGTTCTCGTCTATGTCAGGGGTCACGTTCTCCTCGGCCTCCTTCTGTTGTTTGACTACAATCTCCTCCCATTTCTTCTTTTCCATTTTAACCGAAACATTCTTGTTCTGACGGGGGGGGGGAGAACAGGACAGAATGAGAGATGTTATCCACTTACTCTGCAGGTGAGAGGTTCATGATATCAGTTCAATTACTGCAAAACACATGTATATGCACAGCAACGTCAAATACCTTTTAAAGACTAGGAAGAAGAAAGAAAAAGGAAGAGATGAGAGAAAGGATAGGAGTGGGAGAAAAAGCACAAAGTGGCAGAAAGGCAAGAAAAGGGGTGGAAAGTAGCAGAAATAGCTAATGGAATGGAATGGAAAGGAATGGAAAGGAAGGGAAAGGAAGGGAA
>NW_015548521.1:919009-931077 GCF_001515605.1 Sinocyclocheilus anshuiensis | reverse complement strand
ATGGAATGGATTGGAATGGGGTAGAGTGGAGTGGAATGGAATGGAATGGAATGGAATGGAATGGAATGGAATGGAAAGGAAAGGAAAGGAAGAGGAAGAGGAAGAGAAAGAGGAAAAAGAAATGGAAATGGAAAAGAAAGAAAGGGATTGGAGCAGACAGAGGTGGAAAGGAGTAGGAAGGAAAAAGAGAGGAAAGGAAAAGAAAAGGAGAGAAAGCAAAAGAATAAGAAGAAAGGAGGAACAAGAAGGAAAGAAATGAGAGGAAGAAAAGAAAATGGAAAGGTTTGGAAGAAGGAAAGGCGCAGTAGAAGAGTAAGCAGAGAGGAAAGGAAAAGGGTGAAAAGGAAGCAGAAGAGGAAAACGAAAAGTAAATGAAGAGAAAAAGGGAGAAACAGAGAAAAGAGAATGGAAAGGATTGGGAAAGAAAAGGAAAAACAGTTCCCATAGCCCTGCATCTGTTTCATGTTTCTGCATGATAATCATAGGGTGACTTTTCCAGTAAAAGTCTGATATCATTCTCTGCTTCTACTCAATTATTGTGTGACTAAAACAAAACCCGACAAGAAAAAACAAACAGCAAAATACTGTACAGCTCTGAAAACATGACCTTGCCTGTTTAAATTAACTACAGCTATTTACAGTTGGACAAACACTTGGGTTCACAAAGGCCCATTTGCATCAAGTCAAAAAGCACTGCAAGATATCCAAACAAATCAATGGCATCTGAAGATGAAATTAAACATAACAGGAGTAAGACCGTCTATGCACTCTACACACGCTTGGTTAAAAATTCTGAATCAAACAGTATGAATTTTCACTAAAGACAATAGTTTTATCATTTTATACTTGCATATTGTTTTGTTACACTGGGTTTTTTGGGCATATATTTACACTGAAACATCAGCAATTGAAACTAGGTTCATTCACTGAATATATTAAAATCTAAACAAATAGAATGAATTATTTATGTTTTAGATAACCAGAACATGCACCTCTGTCCTTATCTCTGCCTCTGTAGGGTAATATTCACCAGGACATGCAATTCAATCAGGCTTCTTTTTTTTTTTTTTACAGTCTCCTTCATCGATGACCCATCAGGCTCAGGACATCCAGAGGACATAACGCCTGAAACAGGAAAGCTTGGAGAGCTGGGTGGTATGGCACTATACACATTACATGTGTAACAATAAAAATGTTTATATTACAGTACAATTTTATATAGTTATAGGTGGGCAGGGCTACTTTGCTATTTACCCATGAGAAGAAATGCCAATGTGCAAGGATGAACTTCTTATTTACTTTTGAATAATCTTATATTTTGGTTTCCATCCATTAATTTTAAAAAAAGCAACTAAATAAACTAAAGTAAATGAAATAAAGTAAATTAATTGAAATAAAACACAATTTATTAAAAATAAAAAAAAATATATATATTTTTTTAAGTATTTAATTCGCTGGAAAATCCAATGATGATGATGATAATAATATTTAATTAGGCAAAGTATAAAACCATTTTCCCACTGAAATATCAAGAAAAATGACTACAAGTTTGTTTGTAGCAGTTTGGTTAGTCACACTTGCAGTTAGCGCTAATGATCAGTTTTCTGGCAAGATACAGCAGAGCAAACTATTTTTTTCTATTAAAACCATGAGTAACAGATTTTTAAAGGTCATCACAGTTTAAACAAAGCCAATAATAAGCTTCAGTTAAGAAACCCACCGTTTACACATTTATCTTTCACAAACAAAGAAGGGCAAGGGCATTCAACAACAAAACCAAAGAAAACCTTACAGCATCTGGAAAGATTTTGGTATTTCGAATCGCTGGCGAATGCTGGTTCATGTGGAGTAAATCAAAACAGCTCAGTCTGAATGACCACAAGGCCAAAGCAAACACAAAAAAACACTGAGATTTGGTCCACCATACTCATCTAAACCACCTGCATCTGGTCAAGAAACATGTCCAAAGATCTGGCAACCAGCTGACGCTCACTATCCACTGTTCCTCATTATCCACTACTGAATCCAACATAACATAAAAAACAACAAACACATCCATGTTACAAGAGCGTGTGGGCGTGATAAGTTACAAGGACTTGAAATCAGCAGGGAATTACACTATAACGGAAATGAGAACTACAAAACAGAGAACATTCAAAAAAAGAGCTATAAGCTCAAAGAATAATGAAGAAGTCTGTCCTAAAGAATATATATCAATAGTTCAGAGGAATTAACCTAATCTGCCTTTTAGCAGCCACAGCAGGAGACGCCAAAGATATTAAATATTGATCAAATGACACACTGGCTTCCTCTGAATAAAAGAGAAGACAACGATGGACAGAATGTGTGTTCAGGTCTTTTAATGCAGTTTTAGCTGTTTTGAGAATGTGGTTGTGGTGGCTTAATGGGAGAGTTGAACCAAATAAAAAAATGGTACCATCATTTGTGTGCTATATACACAGACTTTGGGCAAATTAGTATTAGAACGCAATTTAGGGCTGGGCGATATAGCTAAAAAAATTTATCAACGAAATAATGTTTCATATCGTTCGGTTTTGATAATTATTGACATTTTTATAACTTTTTTAAAACAAAGATCAATAGACAAACATGTTTAAATTTAACCACTGTATTTTTTAATTAACCCAATTTATTGAGACAAACAACAAATATATTTTGTTTTAACAGTCAAACACACAATACAAATTAAACAAATATCTAATTTATAATGTTTTACATGCAGATTAAATAGGTCTTAAGGAAACTTTTGGCTTGTCTGCCGAAGCCACAGGAGGGCGCAATGAGCAAAATAATGCAGCGCATTAAATTGTCAACGCAAGGAGGTATAAAAAAACGTGCATTACGTCTAAATTAACTTATATAAATCAAATATAATTTCGTAAATTGCATAAACAATTATGAACAAAACAGCATCATGTATTTATGCATTGCTTAATACAACGAGCCGAATCGCCCATCACGAAGATTGCATTTAAAAACATGCGAGACGTAGTGAAAAGGAAAAAACCTCCACAAATTCGCGACGTGTTTTCGTAGGTGTACCATTGATAAATATCGATACCATTTTATCGCCCAGGCCTAGCGCAATTCCATAAAAGCGCTGATGGGAGGGGGAAATTCTGCAGGAGATTTACTAACAATGTGCACATTAAAGAACACAGACGCAACTTCTCATTTCAATAATGACCAGCACAAACTACCACCTGCTTCAAGACATGCTTTTGACATGCAAGCTGAATTGCGGACATTATTCAAGTCTTCAGTGTCACATGATCCTTCAGAAATATGATGATTTGCTGGTCAAGAAACTGCTGGTCTTATTATTATCAATGTTGAAAACGGTTGTGCTGCCTAATATTTGTATATAATGAATCATGACATGTTTATTTCAGGATTTTCTGAAGTTCAAAAGTTTATTTGAGTGTAAAAATAATTAAATGTATAAATGTAATTACTACTGGTTGCATATGAAATGTACATTCTCTCATCATTCTCTCTTTCTGTAGTAGTCAACAAGTAATAATTGCATTACATTAATTGCTGTGCTTTGACAAGAAACATTACTAAACATGATGTAAGTGGCTGTTAAGATGTGGCTCATTTAACATATACCTTGAGAAAAGCAGCATCACAGTTCTTTTTACAATAAAGATGAAGAAGATCTCATTTGTACAGCATCTGAGGTTTTCTCTGTGCTGTTGTGAACTTTACATCATCGTAACTGCACTAAATTTAAGTCAGAGCATAAAAACCAATGTTCAGAAATGTTCTGCTTGAAGGAAAACTGTTCAACGTATTTTTGATACAAGCAATAAATCACATGACTGGTGGTACTTTACGCTGCAATTTATCGGCTCTGCTGCTACACACGTCCTCAAAAAGCTGTCAAAACAACTACGAGAGCCCTCCATCACAGAGTTCAGTGAAGTCAGAGCTGATACTTTGGTTAATGTGGCATAAAGACATCACAGCTGCATGTCTGTCGTGTCACACAAGACAGCTCTGATTCTGTAATTCAACATGGCTTCATCAGTGGAGCACCTACACAAGCATCTGACACTTCCTGTGCTCGGCGTAAGGGAGAAACAGCAATTCGCCTTTCAGCATTTCCACCAGCTTTCCTACATGCAGCCATCAGCTACTGATCTTTGCCTCCTCAGCTATCCAGAGGAGAAAGACAGCGAGCGAGAGAGAGATGAATAGTAAATGGATGTTGGAAAAAGACACACTGACTTATTTAAAACAGAGTTGCAGAATCTCTCCAAGTCCTACACTTCCAGAATTCCTCCGGCTGCAACCGTTGCCTATGACTTCCTAAAGAAATTTCACAAAGTCATGTTTTACAACCAGGAAATATCTCAAGGAAATATGGTTCTATTCAAGATCGTATCTTATTTTAAAGACGACGTAAAGAAGATGTGAAATTTGCCTTCTCAAATACAGATTTAAGGTGCAGACAGTGAAAACAGCTGCTCATAACTGGAGTTACAGAGTTGAACAAATCTAAACTTTAGCATGTAACATGAAAGATACGTCAAACAGTTTGGTCAGATGAGGAGAACTGAACTAATACTTTCATAAAAACCAGTCGAGAGAACTTAAAGGAGGGAGACAAGTCATAAAATGCAATTATTTTATTACCATTGAATATTAGATTCTTAGTGGTCTATGTAATTATTTAATAAGTTTACTTAAAAGGGTCATATGATGCGATTTCAATTGTTCCTTTCTCTTTGGAGTGTTACAAGCTCTTGGTGCATAAAGAAGATCTGTAAAGTTGCAAAGACTAAAGTCTCAAATCCAAAGAGATATTCTTTATAAAAGTTAAGAGTGAACCACGCCTACCTAAAACGGCTCGTTCTAACACGCCCCCACATATCTACCTCACTATGTTGGAAGATTTGCATAACGCTGCCCAAATGTTCACGCAACGCGAGAGAGAGAGAGAAAGAGAGAGAGAGCGCGAGAGAGAGCGCGAGAGAGAGAGAGAAAGAGAGAGAGCGAGAGAGAGGAGGTCACATCACAAACACATACCAGCTTCATCACTGTGTGTCACGCAACTCTGTTCCCCTTTCGGGCTCTGTCTTTACATTTATTTTGAAAGATGAAGCTCGCGATTATGGTAAGGGGCGTTACATTTCCGACGAGTGCTTGCGGTGTTCGGCCACAGTGTACTGGGTCAGCTGGCCAATCAGAGCAGACTGCGCTTGTCGGAAGGAGGGACTTTGTAGAAAACGAAGCGTTTGAGAGAGGCGGGGCATAGAGGACCTACAATAATGTACAGTATTTGAAAAATAATGTTTTTTGAACATTAAAGCATGTCAACATATTCTGTTACACCAAATACACAAAATAATGATCTTTAAAAAAGCATCATATGACCCCTTTAAAACGTCCTTGCTTTAACATTTTAACGCAAATATTGTTAGTGCTTGTCTTGTATCTCTTCAGTAAGCCACAATAAATGGCCATTAACTTTCTAGACCCCATTAAAGGTTTAACAGGATCTGCAGCTAATATCTTCCTTTTGGGGAAAGAGTGATCATACAGCTAGTTTAATACGTCTGCCAGTAGCCTTTGTAAGGAAATACCCATCTGCATTATTGAACCGCCAGGACGCAGTGAGCTCCATTACGGTACCATAAATTATCGCCTCGCAACACATGATACAATTACACTAAGTGGAAATGTGTTTTTATGCTATTTAAGGGATTTCCTGCTAGATGTGCACTAACTGCCGTTGCTTTGGTGAAAGCCAATCTACTAGAATCAATTAGTCTGCGGGAATATTTCCACCCAAGCAACCCACAAACTGGAAATCAAGCCAATATACTGCAGCTGATGGCCAAAACTGAGAGAAAGAGAGAGAGATTTGTAACAGCAGTTCAGAAATATTTATCAGTGCTCGGAGGGCACAGAGGCTGTAGATTTATGTGTATATGGTGAGCTGTTTCTGCACACGCTCAGATCGGTGGGATAAATCACTACGTTAGTGAGCAGAGTTAAATTGCATTGATTTAGCAGAGTGTTCGACACTGTGCTGGCAGTCTGTGCAAATGAATGGAGTTGTCAGCTCCTGCACATGGACACACGCATGAGCACACGCACACATCTTTAATTAAGTCACATTGAAAGCACAATTTACAGAGTCTTACACAGGCAAAAGCTCTCTGAACAGCAGAGAAGCAACTGTGTGCTCAGCTAAATATACCTACAAGTGATACATAAATTACCCACAGGCTTTAGGTGCTAGAACTAAGTATGAAACAGAAGTATGAGACACAAAAAAGCAATTAGCACTTTCTGGCAGTTTGCATGTTTCTCAGGGGTTAAAATGGACATATTAAAAAGGGCTGTCAACTGACTACAGATAATTAACTGTATGATATGCCGATTAATTAATCAACTTAATCACATAATTGCATGCATCAATATTTGCTGAGAAAAGCGTCCATATGATTAGAGGCTGGGAATTACAGTACCAGGAAGAAGAAAAAAACCCACAAAGGTGCTTATTGCTTTTCTATGTTTGAAGCAAGAGCAGTACAATTACATAAGTATTGCACATATATTAAGATTTTTATTGTTATTTATATCTATACACACACACACACACACACTACTATAATCTACTAAAAAGTGGCTTTGGAAGTCAAGAGTTTTATTTCCACTGAATATCAATAAAGCTATCACTGGTCTTAATTTACATATAGAAATCAATAAAACTGCACTTAACTAGCATCAAATTGACAGCCCTAATATTAACTTTTTTCCTTTGTGCAAATCATAAAGGTCTATTCACAACAAGTGTGATGCAATTCTGACAAATAATAATTAGTGGTCAACCAATATATCATCCAGGCCAATATACTGGCCAATATTTGGGATTTTTTTTTATTTATCGGCATTGGCTGATACATTTTTCTTCGTGTCAGAAGAGGGCCTTTATTTTGACAACACACAGGACTTTTATTTTGACAGTTCTGCTTTTATATTTTTACATTGTGTGAAATTATAGCCTATATATTGGCTTTATATTGGTCATTAGCCACCTTGCTCCCTAAGATATCGGCATTCAAAAAATACGTCGGTCAACCACTAATGATAAAATTTGTTAATATGCACTCAAATGTTTCATGCCAATTGCAATATTCCAATAAAATCAATCAATCAATAAATAAATAAACAAAATAATAATAATAAAAAACGCACACAATGCAAAAACTTCAGTTAAAAACTTAACACAAACTGCTTGTAAATAAATAAATAAATAACTTAAATAATTAAGTGAAACTGATCTCTTTGTTTGTTGTATGGTGATATTTTGAACCGGACAATTTTTCTGCTCAACTGAAAATGAAACTTGCCGAACATGATTTTTGTGCCAAACATATATGGACTCGGTGTGAATGAACTTTCAAAACAGCAGTGAGAAGTGAATGTTGTCCAGGTCTCTGAGGTTGCCCTCGTTAGTAAATCAAGCTGCTCAGAGGACAGCAAAGAGGAGTTCTGTCTGTTCCTCTCTCTTTCCCTCTATCCGCACCTCTCTGTGTAAGTGACCAAGCTAAAGGCTGGTTGTTCCAAGTCATTAAAACGCATCCACAGACCCGAGAAGGCCCAGAGATTTGGCTCATTACTTCGATTCCCCATGGAGCTCTGCAGGAGAATCTCCATCTTAAAACACTACCTCCATTCGGGCCCAGTGCCCTGACTCTCCCCGTCTCATCTGAATCAGTCCCTCTAGGTACTGCCATTGCCTGTCCCTGACTCTCAGCCTCACACAAGAGCTTTAATTTAACATCCGGCCCCTGAAAACCAGAGACAGGGAACTTAAAGTCAACTCCATCCACTGATTTACCATCACGTAAAAAGCAGAATCTGTGCAGGATAACAGGTTAGATAGTCTAGACTCTAGAGGCTGTGCATTACACTAACTTCTCCAGAAAGTTGCTTATTGCTTTTACGTATGCATGACTTGTGTAATCACAGAACTGTACTATACATTTCTGCATTGACACACTACTTTGACACAGTCCCCTCTGAAAATGTAGTAATGTAGGAACATTCATTTTCTGTAAAGCTGTTTTGAAACAACATGTGTTAAATAAACAAATGTGAATTGAATGGAATGAACGTATTTTGAATAACACATCAATATTGCTTATCTATTATGATTATTATTTACATCGGAGTACACACATTCCACTATAATGGGTTGGACCAAGTAAAAGAAGCAAGATAGATAAAAAGATATATATAGAACAGTATACAGAATGATAGACAGAATGATTGATAGATAAAATGACAGAACGACAGATTGATTGAACAATAGACAGAATGATAGATAGATCCCCGTCTCATCTGAATCAGTCCCTCTAGGTACTGCCATTGCCTGTCCCTGACTCTCAGCCTCACACAAGAGCTTTAATTTAACATCCGGCCCCTGAAAACCAGAGACAGGGAACTTAAAGTCAACTCCATCCACTGATTTACCATCACGTAAAAAGCAGAATCTGTGCAGGATAACAGGTTAGATAGTCTAGACTCTAGAGGCTGTGCATTACACTAACTTCACCAGAAAGTTGCTTATTGCTTTTACGTATGCATGACTTGTGTAATCACAGAAGAGTGATAGGACAATAGATAGAATGGGAGAATGATATACAGAACTAAGACAGACAGATAGATATATAGACAGATAGATTTTAATCAATTAAATATTTTCTCTTCTGTACTTGCCTTAAAAATAAGCATTTATGATCCTAAAAACACTACTTGAGATCTAAATAAAAGATTACATCCAAGAAGTTTATCTTTTTCATCATTTTCAAAAGTATGTATTTTATGAAAACATTAAAAGCATCTTCATGAACAAGAATCCATTTATTTTATTCTACTCATTACAGCAGAAATCACTTCAGACTACCCTGTCAACCACTTTAAAAACGTGAGGATTCCCAAACTGGCAATTTAATACATTTAATAAACTCCACTCATCTTTTTAATAAACGGCAAGGTGTCATTTACAGCAGCAGAACCAGATGGAACATTTCCTACTCGCAGCTGATGGCTCCGGTGGGACAGGCCTTGTTACCATCACATCTCAAACGCCAGATTGATTCTTACATTCGCACAGTTCTTTACTCTTCATTTATATCTTTACTGTTGTGTATCCCGATATAAAAACCTGTCAAAAAACCCTGAAGACTAAAGGGAAGCAAATTGAAAGTTTTTTAAAAGTCAGAGTTATCACTTTCCTGAACTGCACATTTTGAATGCATTTTTCTTCTCTGCCACATCCAGCTCAGGTCTTGAAGCCTCTACATGCGGCGATGCCAGTCATTCAACTAAAGCTGTAAACTATACAGGGAACTGTGTCAGTTGCTGCATTACTATAATATTAACGGTTACAGTTATTAATTCAATTCAATTGCTATTTGAGTTGCATTTAAGCATTTAAATTGAACAAAGAGGTTATATATTTAATGACGTAATTATGTTCCTACTCGATTTTGTTGTTGAAATAAAAAGCATTTACACAGTGGCTGTCATAAAAACTTGTGCTCATGACAGATTCATTCAAACATACACTTAAGTAATATAAACATCACAAACAGGTAAAAATATAGATCTCTAGATTTTTTTTTTCTGAGCTAACTAAAGCGGCTTTTCTGAGGTAAATGTAATGTTACGTGACATTTTTAACAAGCTGTTTTTTGAAGTCTCTCCGCAGTTGCTACACTGATTGAGCGATTAGCAGTGTTCATTTTGACAGCAAATTTTGATTTAGTTTTAGTCATAGTCTTTTGACTAAAATGCCATTTAGTTTTAGTCATATTTTAGTCATCTGAATTGTTTTTTAGTTTTAGTCTAGTTTTAGTCGACTAAATATCATAAGATTTTAGTCGACTAAATCTGCAGTAAATTTAGTCGGCTAAAATCTAATGGGTTTAGTTACAGTGTAATGCATTCATTAAGCATTTCTCCAAAATTTCCAAACTCATTATATAGTTTTGATATTAAGGTTTTATCATGATAGACACCGATTTAACTGCTGTGACACACAACATGCCTTTAAGTTAAAATTAAATAAAACCACTTCTCATAAAGGACAAGAACATGGTCTTCTTATTAATGAAATACCAATGGTTATATAGGCTAATTATGCATTCTTTATAGCAACTTGTTTACCATATTCTTCATTTTTTCAAGCACGCATTTATTTCTATAAATAAATTTAGATTAATCTTTAGGGCTACTAAAGTTTTCAGTCAAGAGCAGTGCATGATTTTCTGTCTTTCTTTTGTTGCTTGATTAACATCTATGACTCGGACAATAGCAACTAAATTAAGCTGCTATCCCTTTAAAACCGAACGCACAGCTGCACTGGATGCAATGTACTGATACACGTTCTCCCTACTGTTTACGTTCACTTAAGACGTAATCAACTGTGTTTACGTGAATACTCGTCAAAACAGACAATTCGACATCATTTTGTGTCTAATTCTCCGTTCATGCAAGGCGAAAGAGTACTCGCGCGCTGTGAGACGCGCTCTCTGTCTGCGCTCAGAAAACCGGACCGAATTGAGTTCTCTCTTGCGTCGTCAGGTTCATGTATGCATCTAACCGCCTAACTATGCAGCAGATTCATTCTGAAATTGAATTAATCTCTTCCCAAATCATCCCTCCCTAACATTTTAGTCTCATTTTTATTAGTTGACGAAAATGTCAATATATTTTCGTCATAGTTTTTGTCATTGAAAAAGAGTTTTAGTTCATTATCGTCTCGTTGTCGTCAGTGAAAAAGATGTAGTTGACGAACATTATGACGAAAATTATTCGTCAACGAAATTAACACTGGCATGTAGACATGATATATTTCAGCAAAGTGCATCGTTTCTTTCAACATACACTCTAAAAAATGCTGGGTTGTTTCAACCCAACTTTGGGTCAAATATGGACTAACCCAGCTGTTGGGTTAAATTTTTAAATTACATTTTTAATCCAAAAGTTGGGTTAGTCCATATTTGACACAAAGTTGAGTTGAAACAACCCAGAATTTTTTTAGATTGTACCTTCTGATACCTCCTACTCATTCATGTTTGTTTGGTGCTATAACTAGTAGTAAACCAAAATCAAGTTGACTGGTTCACATGCTGTTTGAACTGAGGCACATGCATCTGTCACACCATATGAAATGGTATTTATTGCTTGAATTTCATGACAAAATTGACCAATTGAAACCCAACCCTTTGCACAAAGCTTATTGTGATTTTTGGATGGGAGGTACACTAGAATAATGTTTAGTTCATGCATAAACAGAAAACTGTATAGACTAAAAGATTAATTTAAGAATCACTATTAGTTAATCAAATTGAATGATAGTAGTGGCTCAATTTACTCTGATTAAATCTATGGAACTTCAAGAAGTAACTAAGTAAAGAAGTAAATCCAGACGGGTGATGCACAACAGCTTCATATGTTTCCGCAAATCTTAATGCAGAGCTTTGTAGCGAATCAGCTCATGGGGAAATATGAATAATTAAAATATATATTGTGTGTTTGATTGGTCCAGACGCTACAGCTTCTATTTATTTGCTAAATATAAAAAACACACATTCCATTTGACATGTGCAAAAGCCTGGGTGCCTTTCCAGTTTGTTGACTAGTGTCATATTTTGGAAGGTCTGAGAACATATTTGACTAATTAAGCCTGCTGATGACAAATCTCTGACTCATGACTTATGACTCATCTCTTGGAGTGTTTTGCTGAAACTCGATGTTAATGGGCTCATCTAACAAGCTGTGTGAAGATAATCATCTTTCAACAAATCAGACCTATAACAAGATATTAAAATTCTTTGAAGTACTGTATTTATGATGAGTGAGGCAGGGCTGAAAGCCGATACATTTATGATTTAAAGGAGCCATATGATGCGATTTCAAGTTTTCCTTTCTCTTTGGCGTGTTACAAGCTGTTTGTGAATAGATAAGATCCCTAAAGTTGCAAAGACTAAAGTCTCAAACCCAAAGAGATATTCTTTATA
>NW_015548521.1:910581-918932 GCF_001515605.1 Sinocyclocheilus anshuiensis | reverse complement strand
CTGACAAATAATGCTGACTCACAGCCTGTAAGTACGTTTTTATATTTAAACAATTTGCCACTGATGATTCAAACGCGAGTTTTGAGCAGTGTAGAGTAGCGCTTGTTGTTTGTCGTTTCTCCGATCACAAATGCAGACATGGTTTTATGATTATGAAACACGTAAAAAGACAGTATAAGTCATTATAATCAGTAAGTATGTCCCCACTGGATGCTACAAATGCTTAGTTTGTAATGGGTTTTATTGGTTTTGTCTCGTCGCGCCGGGACACGGCATTACAGTATGGTAAGGGGCGTAACATTTCCGTCACACGCTTGAGGAATTCGGCCAATCACAACGCACTAGATAGCTGGCCAATCAGAGCACACCTCGCTTTTCAGAACGATGAGCTTTGTAAAAAACGACACGTTTCTGAAAGGAGGGGCATAGAGGAGAAACAATAATGTACAGTATGTGGAAAATAATTTGTTTTTTGAACCTTAAACAATTTTTTGAACCTTAAACACATTTCATTGCACCAAATACACAAAATCATGTTCTTTTCTAGCAACGTCATATGACCCCTTTAACTTGATCGTAAAAAACGACAAGTCAATGTAGCAGATGATAATTCTACCCCCCCCCCCAAAAAAAATTAGGTAGGCCTTAATTTTAGATCTGATTTGCAAAACTTGCTTCATGTACTGTGTTAGACTAACTGGGACTTATCACAACACTACATTTTGCTGCCCTCTTATTGGTTTAATTGCTTCTGTTGTCCTCATTTGTAAAGAATCTGCTAAATGATTATATGTAAATGTATACATACAATTTTAAACACAGTCTTAACATATATAACATAAAAGAATAGACCTAAAATAGATAGTGCAGAAATCTATAGTGCAGAATTTATACCCGTTTCTTAACAGTTTCAATTTTATATGCACAATTCGAATATATACATCTTGAATTAGATTGCACAACAATTGTACTGTAAATGTCAAGCTAAACTCTGCAGTACTGGCCACTTTTTTGACTACCAGAGAAGATCTTTAACCACAGAAACTTACCATAACTTGTATAAGAGAAGAGGCCATTCAGCCTACATATTATAAATGAAACTCAATTATGCAATGCCACATTCATCATCAGAAAGGTACTATTTTTAATCTGATTCCTTTGACTTAATGACATTCAATGTTTTAGCAAATAATAGCTCACCCACCCCTTCAATTAAGCTTGACAGAAACATGTAATACAAGTTTAAACAAGTGCAACGAGCCCTTCGGTTGAGTGGCACATTCATTGTGAGCGTGTGCATGTGTGTGTGTGTGTGTGTGTGTCTCCCTGAGCGAAGAGCTTCTTAAGGCAAATCTTCACCTCAGGAAACCTCAACCATCCATATCCCTCTCATATCTTCCATAGCGTTCTCTGGGGAAATATCACCTTTGACCTCCTCTCTCTGTGCCTGTGTACAATTTATTCAAACAGGAGCTCAACTCTTCTCAAGGGAGAAGGGAAAAAAATCCCATTCCTCCCACATCTTCAACCTCCAAACTAAACGGCTTCTCTCATACAACAGTCAAAATGAAACTGTCCTCCAAAAAGCTCTAGTACATTTCAGGTGGTCGACATCGCGTCGGAAAATTCTGATCAGTGATGATGTCATAGTGCAGTGGTTCTCCAACAGCGTGCAGCGGCACCCCGGGGTGCAGTGAAAACACTTCCACGCAGCCTCCGGTTCCTCGCGCTGCCAAAGCCAAGACAGCCTGCCATTTATCGTTATTACATCTGAACGTATGGCAAAGTCAATCTCATAAAGAAAGGGTTGTTTCATTCTTAAATTATGAATCTTGGATGATCACTTGCTGGGCTTCCACGATGTAATATCCAGTGGCTGTCAGAAGCGCCTGACTGAATTCAGCTGCACACTACGAAACTCACACTGAATCTAGTGTTATCAGACGTAGCATTTAAAATAAATGTGAGAAATCCACTGAAACAGTTTGAGAATTCAAATATATTGCTATAAGGCCTTGTGTTACTCAGACAGGTAGGCCTAGTAAAAACATATTTGACTCAAAAACACGAAAATTAGCAGGGATGCAGTGATCTAAAAATTCTGGCTTGATGCTGATACGGCGATACTTATTTCGATGTTATAGCGTTAACCAATAAATGGTCGTTATCTAAATTCTATACTATTTTGACTAAACAAATATAAAATAAACACTGAAAACAGATTTATTAAATTGAATAATGTTTCTTAAACTATTATTAAAACTGTAATATTAGGCTAAAATCAATATGGTGTGAATATATTGTGCATAATTAGTGATCAACTGTTTTTTAAATAATGAAAATAACATAGATATTTACAAAATACAATTCAATGAGATAACTGAGATTACACAAACATGCTTAAATTAAAAGAAAATGTAACTTTACACAAAAATTCTCTTAAAGGAATAAACACATTGCATTACACCAAATACACAAAATAATGTTATTTTTTAGCAACATCATATGATCCCTTTAAAATTCATAAATAATAAAAAGGTTAGCTATCCACTGACAAGTAGAATTTGGAACTGTCAAAGCGGGAAAAACACTTCTGGTTATTAGCTGAAATATCGGTCTATTACCAAGCCACCAAATCAAATCCACACCTCATTCATATGTAGAATTCATATTATATCACACTGATGTTTAAGTGATTAATATAGAGACACTTCTGAATGATAACTACCCTAAACAAACAGCAAGAGTCTAAAGATCATATCTGAATACCAATTTAAATTTGGTGCCACGTGAACACAAGAAAAACAGGTCCCAAACCCGTGAGAGAACAAACAAAATAGATACATGTTTGGTTGCACAACTCTAAAAGGTGGCACAAAAAATTAATTAAATCTAGGTTTAAGTCCTATCTTTTTAGTTTGAGAAAATGCTAGAAATTGGATAATGGATGCTTTGTTAACAACTCTAAAATTACGTGTCAGTACACGCAAATAACAGAAACGACGGCGCACCACATGCTGAAAAGACCAGCACACCTGATTAGTGTTTTCTATTCACACAAAGCAGGCAATTATGAGGAAGTCTAAGTGTCACAGCAGAAAATGAGTAGGCCTCTCTACATGAGAAGGGGCCTTTGTTTCATTGTACGCAGGAGAGAAATGAGGCGAGAGAGAGAAACAGGAGCGAGCGAGATGTGAAAGAGAGATGAGAGAGATGTAAGGTTAAGGGCTATCTATTATGCATGACAGAAAGCTCTTGGCAATGCGCCTCTGTAGGAGGACCTGTGGAGATTGAGTCACAGCGAGAGAAGCGGGCCAGAGGCCAAATCCCTCCAGCACGAGAGATCATCAGAACCTGTGCTCACCATTAAACCTGACTGACACCACGGCAGGAGAGGAAATTACACTATGAATGGCAAACAAGCATAATCTAGAGAGCAGAAGGGCCCACTGCCGATACGATATGCAGACTTTTGCTTGGGGGCGGGACTCTCTGTGTGGCTGACCAATGGTGGATGAAGGAAGTTCTTGAGAAAGCAACAGGTTAACAACCTTAAAAATTAAATGAACAATGCTTGTATTACAGCTTGGGCTGTGCAATTAATATCATGCGACTGTCGTGTGCATCTCGTCAGTAAAGGCGATTCATCTGCGATTATGAATGCGATATTACGTAGCTTGTCAGTGAACTACGGCTCAGTGTATTAAATGCCGCTCCATCTGAAAGCATGTAATGGAGATTTACTACTAATCACAGAACCAACTTTACTGACGAGATGGGCACGACAATCGCATGCGACTAATTGCACAGCCCTAATTAGAGCTGCCAAAGCCATCTGACACCAACCAGCAACAGCAAGCAGAAATTCATGGTTCTCAGCTATCTATTGAAAAGGACAAGCCATTCCATATGTTCAGCCCCAACTTTCAATAGGAAATGCGTCAACGCTGGAAAAATGGTTGATTGTTTACAATTTAGTGCCATGTCAGCTACCACAGCTATATTCAAGTAACAAGTGAAAAATACATAAATAAACTATATTATAAAAAAATTATAAAAATTTACTTTTACATTTTAAAATGTTTTTAATGTTTACACAGGACAAACAAACTGAATAAAATGCATTATGAGCCTATGAACATGAAAAAAAGATTTGGAAAGAGGGGTAAAAATATAATGTCAATTTTAATTACCAGTATTAGTGATATTTAAAAAATTAAACATAGATATCATGTTAATACTACGCAAGATAATATTGTAAATGATCCAGTAACTATCTGGTTCACACTAGGCAGTATTGTAGTTTAATGCTGGTTGCCAGCCATCATAAAAAAAATAATAAATACATATTATTATAATATATATATAATATCCTTACTAAGATAATATTGTTATTGTAAATTCATCTGGCCAGAACAGGTGTCATTAAAATGTATTATGACAGACAAATTTGAAAAATTGTAATTACATTACATTAGTGCTGTCAAACGATTAATCGCGATTAATCGCATCCAAAATGAAAGTTTTTGTTCACATAATATATTTATGTGTACTGTTTATTTATTATGAATGACTGAAGCAAAGTTTCAACTTAAAACAACAAGAAAGGCTGCAGTAATATTATTAAAAACTAACAGAACAGTTAATGAAATACAGACAGAAGACATGCATCCTCATCAGAGGAAATGTTGGACTGTTCAAGGCTACCATAAATTTAAACATGCTTTGCAAGGCCTGGCTTTCCTCAAGAGCTACTAAGGTGTGTGTGTGTCTGTCTGTCTGTGCGCTTTAATAAGAAGCAATCCATTCACTTCCTGCAGGGAGACATGTTTATACAGCTCCTACATTTGGTGAGGAAGCAGAGAAACTGATTGGCTTCATAGCAGGCACACACACACTTTCAGCTACTGGCAAAAGAGCAAAAAGGTGAAACAAACTCTCTTGTGAGACATTGTGTATATGTGTAGGATGAATCTGACAACATAAACCATCTGAGAGAATCGTTTTTCTCAGATGCTTCATTTACCCAGCATGCACTTCACCCTTCTACTCTTCCCTGTCAGACAAAAGGCACAAAGCACATTTGCAGGATTGAATTTGTCTCTGAATTCTATTTGTCTCCAAACTATCGTTTTAAGTTGGAGCCGTGGCTCCATGTGCTCCAGACGTGATGACTTGTGATGGTCATGTGGGTTATACAAGTTCAGATCTGGCCTGCGTTGTGTCCAGGCTTGGCCTCTCTGCAGTAATTTTCTGTCACTTTCGATTACACTGGTTACATTTAAACAAATACAGCCTGAAAAGACTGAACATACAAATAACTGTCTATAGAGTGCTGTAGGGATGATGTCATTTTGTAGGCCAACTCAGAAGCCAATAAGATTTTTTTCCACTGGCAACACAACATTTATGAACTTTTTTGAGACACTTATTGGCAACGGGCTTTTTCAAGACAAAAAAAATTAAAAAATGCTAACCCATTTCTGGGTTTTAGGACTCATTCCTGCAGGAATACATAGCCAAACTCAAAACATAATGACTAGGGATGAACCGATACTACATTTCTCCACCGATACCAAGAGTCGATACTGATAGCCAATTCAAAATGATATCGGTCAAAGCCAATAGTTTGGTTTTCTTAAGGAAAACATATACATATATACATGTATATAAATACATATAATTTATATATTTATATATATATATATATATATATAATTATAAATGTTTTTACTGTCAATTTAATGCATCCTTGCTGAATAAAAGTATTAATTTATATTAAAAAGGCCAAACTTTTAAACGTTAGTGCATGTATATGACATAGTAAATGTGAATTTGCTTTTCTGCTAAAAATGTGTGAATATTTTCTCCATTTATTCTCATGTTTTGTGTTGCATTAGCTGGGTTTCCATCCAAAGTTGAGAATTTAACTTATGTGCAAAAAAAAGTATACTGCATAATATATATATATATATATATATATATATATACATATATATATATGATTTATATTATAGATAAATATAAATTATATATTACATATTTCTTAAATATATGCATGTATGTTTGTGTATTTATATAAATATACACAGTACACACATACATTGTGTAAACACAAACTTTTATTTTGGATGCGATTAATTGATTTGACAGCACTAAAAACAACTCTTCCAACTAATGTTGTAAACTATACAGAGAACTTTCTCATTTACTACATGACTATATTATTAGAGGTTAAAATTAACAGCAAAGCCCAAACTATTATATATTAGCATTTATTGTTTACATTTTGTGTTAAAATGGACTAAAGACAAAAGACATTTTCTTGATACATTGCAGTCAGAAACGTTTTTCTTGACAGGATATAATCGATCTTGATTATCGCTATTGGCAAATAGTGCAGATAACTGCTTTTATCAGCTAATACAGATTATTGGATAATATAATCGGTACATCCAATGACCAAAAAAAGGAATAAAAAGTCACTATTTACTTACAGCCATTTCAAAGAGTTATGTGTATAAGTCTTTTTATAATATAAATGATCTCAAAGCAGCTTTACAGAAAATTGTGTCTTAATGTCCCCAAATTCAAATGCAACTGTGGTAAGGAAGAAAAAACTGGGTGATGACCCAAACATTACTGTGAGGTTTTAAGACTGAAACCAATGCCAAACGTACACCTTTTTTTAATTTCCTTTCCTAGTGAGTAGATGCACAGATTCTCACAACTCAAAAGTGAAGAGGGGGGAAGTATGTGCACCTGAAAGACAAACTCACTGGAAACTAGCACAAAACCATTGGTTAGATTCTGTTAAGCAGAAAATAGAAGAACAAATTAAATAATTCTAAAAGCCCCTCTACTCGACTTTCCCTGCTTCTGTCTCCCCGAATCAACCTGATGAAATGATCCCTCCCAATAATCAAGAGAAACTCTGGACGGCGGCGGTTCTACAGGGAGCCACTTAACCACAGGCTAACGCTGGTAATTAGCTCCAGCCGGCAGGAGGGAAAGATCTGTGCCACCTGCAGGAGGACATGTACTCTGGAAAAGAAGGAGGTCAAGAAACGAGGGGGATTTCAAAGGACGAGTGTGAGCCTGACCCTTAAAACTTGGTTGTTTGATTAACACCGTGCCCCAGCTCTTCATTTATAAGGCACGCATGCTTGCTTGAATGCCGAAGCATAGATTTAAACTTAATAATGAGAATGGATTGCTTAGATAATCATTTAATTGTCAAACTCTGCAGTCCATTCTTCTAAGAGCTTAGTAATTAAATGGATTAATTGGTCCAAGCATAATGAGACAGCTGATCAGTGTACAGACTGACTGAAGTGCTTTAGTTATACTCCTGTTCATTGTTTGCTGATGAAGAGTTATGTAAGATTTTGAAGCCCACATTAATACGGGTTGGTGGCCTGGTAATATCAAAATCAAAGTAAAGATGTTCAAGCTGATTCAGGGAGCATTTGTATATCACTTTAATGTATATGAGCTAATGAGACTCCAAACAACATGCAACATGACATACAGAAAACTAAAGCAGTTCTCTTGTTTATGCCACTTATCAGTCTGACAGTGTTTTCGTATGGCGGCAATTCTATGCCATTAATAAGCGAGCGCACCACTGATGCTAGCACGTGCGGTAAATCAATTCCGTGAGAGGAAAACAGATTTACACGCGATGAAACAGGAGCCCGCGAGCTAATTTCAAACCCTCACGCGCGCGTGACGTCCTCTGCGCGCAATACAAGCCCACGCGCGCATGATCATTCCCCTATGGAAAGCCAAACAACCCAAATGTGGGACAAAACAGCGCGGTATTAAAGTGTTCGCGACCGACTCGACAGCGCAGAGAGGACGTGTTTACTAGCGCCACCGAACTGACAGCGCGGCGCGAACATTACTCTTCTTCTTCTTCTTCTTCTTCTTCTTCATGTTTTATGGCGGGTGGCATCCAACGTTAAGGTGCATTACCGCCACCTACTATGCGAACATTACTCTCCACAGAAGAGTCTGTGTCTGGATCCAGTCTGGATCCAGAACACCTGAGAAGAGATGATGCCAACCCCTCAGAGGACCTCAGATGATGCCAACCCTGAAACAACATACAGAACTACCACATTTTGCTATAAGTTTGATTGCATCATATAATAATTGCTGTTAATAGTGTTCATCGTCTGTTTTATTACGTCTTAAATTGATTTTTCCGTACATTTCTGCCATATGTACATTAACTGACAGTCACCACTGATAAGCTACCACTAAATTTTGTTGAAACTTAATTTGCTGTAAAGTTGCTTTGCAGCGATTTGTATCGTGAAAAGCGCTATACAAATAAACTTGAATTG
>NW_015548521.1:891939-907288 GCF_001515605.1 Sinocyclocheilus anshuiensis | reverse complement strand
AATGTTCGCATAGTAGGTGGCGGTAATGCACCTTAACGTTGGATGCCACCCGCCATAAAACATGAAGAAGAAGAAGAAGAAGAAGAAGAAGAAGAAGAGTAATGTTCGCGCCGCGCTGTCAGTTCGGTGGCGCTAGTAAACACGTCCTCTCTGCGCTGTCGAGTCGGTCGCGCAGCTCGGTCCATTGAGCCGCGCCTATGACAGGTCAGCGCGGCGCGAACACTGTAACACCGCGCCGTTTCGTCCCATATTTGGGTTGTTTGGCTTCCCATAGAATGATCATGCGCGCGCGAGGGCTTGTATTGCACGCAGAGGACGTCACGCGCGCACGAGGGTTTGAAATGAGCTTGCGGGCTCCCGTTTCCTCACGTGTAAATCTGTTTTCCTCTCACGGAATTGATTTACCGCGCGTGCCAGCATCAGTGGTGCGCTCGCTTATTAATGGCATAGAATTGCCACCATAGTTTTCGCTCAATAAGTTATTTCTGCATTATAAACTCATCCATCAACAACAGACTGAGAGAGAGTGACAGCGAGAGAGAGAAAAATGAGACCGAGAGAGAGAGAGCTGTATAGTACTGGCACCAAACCCAGTGTGTCCTGCCAGCAACTACAGCTGCTAAACGGACAGACGGCAACAAATACACTTCAAATACAACACAGTTTGCAATAAAATACACATTTACACTGGCAGCCAGACTTTTATCCTTATTAAAAATCACTGATCATTTTTTAAACCGTCAGCAGATCATAAGAGCACATACTCTGATTGTATTGAGGGCACAGGCCCTAGATGTCAAATCTTTTACAATATCTGCTAGACAGACAGACAGACAGACAGATATATTTTATATTCAGAAACAAAAGAATATGAAATGTTTTTCACAGCAGTTTTTTAATAAGTTTTTCATTGTCATTGTTTGTCATTGTTTGTGTCTCATATTTTAAATGACTTGTGCTTTGCTCATTTGTAAGTTGCTTTAGCTAAGAGCTGCAAAGGGGCCGTGACAAATGGAGAAAGAAAAAAAAAAAAGCGCCTCTGCTCCATAAATCAGATCAGCATGCTGCCGGTGATTTGTGTTTACCCGCGTGTGTGTCCCCAACAAAAACGAACATCAATATCAGCAGCAGTGTTCCCCACGCCATGAACGGAACATGACAGGCCAACAGGAAATTGCTTTATTATTAATGTATAAAAACTGTCCTCTAGCCTGCACATAAGGTGATCACTGGGGATGGAGCGAGTACATTAATCAACTCCTTAATGAATAAAACATGAGCCATAATGCTTTAAACGATTCCAAATCGCCTTTTCATATCCTCCAATAGTGATTTGAGGATCAGGTTAATGGCAGAGGAAATGATATCATAACCAGCTTTAATATTCACAGAGTTAAGGAGCTCTGGAAATTACTTCTAATCATTCTGCGTCATGTTGTGACTTTCTCCAACATACAATATTTAATAAGCAATTAGATGACACGCATTCTGCAACTAATACAAAAGCATACAATGTAACTTCACAGGCACACAGATATTAAAATCTGATTACATGATTCATCTTCAAGTCATACCATGTTTTATGGACATTTACATTATACATGATGGTAAGGTTTTTTTATTTTAATTAAGGTAGGCCTATTGCCATTGGTTTTGTATTGGACTTTGTATATAAGATCTTTTTGGACACAGTAATGCAGTCTTAAGAAATGTACTATAGTAATAAAATTACTATAATAATATTTTTGTGCATGCACGTACCATGGTAATACTATGTTTTGGGGAGTATACTGAATGCATAAAGGTAATATACTTTTGAAGCATTATCATGCTATATGGACAGTATTACCATGATTTTCTGGACAAATACCATGGTAATATCCTGATTTAATACCATAGTAATGCCATGGCATTCTATGGCGTACCTTGAAGTACCATGCAAACACCATGTCGTACAGTAATGGTAATACTATGGTACTCTGAAATGTAACATGGTACTGAAATTCCATTTTCAAGAATGCCATGGTAGTACCATGTTACATGCCCCAAAATTTTTCATGTAAAAAACAAACAAACATGGTAATACAACAGCACGGCATGGCATGTCAAAAAAAAAAAAAAAATCAGGGTACTTTTTCATAAGAAGCATTTTCAAAAATACCAAAATAATTCCAAGCAATCAAAACATTAATTGCAAGTGTCGAGACAGTGAGCCATCATTAAAAAAAAAAAAAACATAAACACAGTGGTCAATGTTGAATGAGGTCAAGAAAGTGAGGCATCATTTCTAACAGCGCTATAATTACCCTGCCGTCCTCGAATCGCACACACTCATCTCAGCAGCATCCAAAAGGAACAGCATTTGGGTTCATCTAATTCAATTACATCCATGTCAGGCAGAAGCGCCTATAAGATTCTGGTTGTCGTGGTGACTGAGATGGTACTTAAACGTGATTAATTAGTTGCTTCTCCAATTACCAGGCAGGAAGTCTCCCCGTCGACAAGCTATCATGGAGGGATATTGAACGAGAGAAAAACACGCAGTCAAGTTGGTTTTCCTCTGTTTTTTCACCCCCAATTCTTGTTTTCTCACTCTCCTCTACTGTCAAAGAATGATTGCCAGAACCACCGCTGCCACTGTCAGATTTCAATCCATCACTCAAAACTGCAAAATCAAAAACTCCATACGCCCAAAACTTTCACGGCTTGACAATCTCCGCATTACAGTTTTTTTTAAGGAAAATAAGGTATTTAATATTAACTTCTGGTTTGTTGAAATTAGTTATACAAGTGATAATCACACTTACAATTGTGTAATTGTTTAAAAAAAGTTTAAGAATGAATGAATGAATGAAGTTTTTGTTGTTTTGTTTTGTTGTTTTTTTTAAGTTTTCCTGAAGGAACAAATGAATGATTACAAAAAAACAAGGTTTTCCAGAATTAATGTTTTCATGAATGAATGAATGAGTGAATGTTTAAAAAATGTTTTTTTATGAACAAATTAATGAATGTTTTCAAAAAAAAAATGTTTTCATGAATGAATGAAGTTTAAAAAAGTGTTTTTATGAACAAATGAATGAATGTTTTCAAAAAATGTTTTCATGAATGAATGAATGAATGCATGGTTTAAAAAAATGTTTATGAACAAATGAATGCATGTTTTCAAAAAATGTTTTCTATGAACAAATTAATGCATGTTTTCAAAAAAAAATCATGAATGAATGAATGTTTAAAAAATGTTTATGAACAAATTAATGAATGTTTTCAAAAAAAGTTTTATGAATGAATTAATGAATGAATGAATGTTTAAAAACGTTTTTTATGAACAAATGAATGAATGTTTTCACAAAAATTTCTATGAACAAATGAATGAATGTTTTCAAAAAATGTTTTCTATGAACAAATGAATGCATGTTTTCAAAAAATGTTTTCATGAATGAATGAATGTTTAAAATGTTTTTATGAACAAATGAATGAATGTTTTCAAAAAATGTTTTCATGAATGTTTAAAAAATGTTTTTATGAACAAATTAATGAATGTTTTCAAAAAAGTTTTTATGAATGAATTAATGAATGAATGAATGTTTAAAAATGTTTTTTTATGAACAAATGAATTAATGTTTTCAAAAAATGTTTTCTATGAACAAATGAATGCATGTTTTAAACATTTTTTTCATGAATGAATGAATGTTTAAAAAATGTTTTTATGAACAAATGAATGAATGTTTTCAAAAAATATTTTTATGAATGAATTAATGAATGTTTAAAATGTTTTTTATGAAATGAATGAATGTTTTCAAAAAATGTTTCCTATGAACAAATGAATGAATGTTTAAAAAATGTATTTTATGAACAAATGAATGAAGTTGTGGCCTAATGGTTAGAGAGTCGGACTCGTGGGATAAATGCAGAGCACTAATTCCAAGTATGGGTCACCATACTTGGCCACATGTCACGTCACTTTTTCACTTTTTGAATGTTTTCAAAAAATGTTTTATGAACAAATGAATTAATGTTTTCAAAAAAAAATTTCATGAATGAATGAATGTTTAAAAAATGTTTTTTATGAACAAATTAATGAATGTTTTCAAAAAAGTTTTCTATGAACAAATTAATTAATGTTTTCAAAAAAAAAATTCTATGAACAAATGAATGCATGTTTTCAAAAAATGTTTTCATGACCCTAAACCAGACAACAGTTTACAGATGTTTTTCAGCGGCAGCAGAACTATGACTAAACTTTTGGGTGAAACTTGTTTACTTTTTTCATACTTTTATTACTTGTGGAAAAACTTGAAACACTTTTAAATGAGTATAAAGAATGGCATTGGTTTTGTACATTTAATTTTTGTTTAACGTTATTAATTAAAATGTTGTTCAATTAGCATGTTTTTGTGTTTTGCTTTGGTACCGAAATTGGTACCGAGAACCGTGGATTTTCACTGGTATTGGTACCGAATACTGAAATTTTGGTACCGTGACAACACTAGAATGAATGTTTTCAAAAAATGTTTTCATGAATGAATGAATGAATGAATGTCTTTAAAAAATGTTTTCCAGCCTTATTTAATTTAGAATTTTCAGGTTTGTTTTGGTGGGAAAGTTCAGCTTTCATCATTGTGTTTACATCATGTCTGTAGACAAAGAAAAAGAAGATCAGGCTACTACAGTATAACAAAAGATACGCTCAGACAAGCTTAAATGCAACAAAAAAAACACTGTATAATAAACAAATAATGAATAATAAACAAATAATAAACAACACTTCTCTGCAAGAAAATTTTGAAACTATGCAAGCAAAGTGTCAATCAAGTGTGCATAGTTGGCGCAGAAATATCAAAAAGTTTATGGAGGAACAATATGTTGACATTCTTGCCTGTTTTGAGTGTTTTTTTTCCAGAGTATTTGCGAGAGCACTGACTGATTATTCTCCTGACAGTAACTAGAGAAGGCTAGAACGCTCCAGCTGTCATCTGCTGTAGGTGGAGTGTGGGTTTGGCAGCACTGGTTACACATTCTCATGAGCTGCACTTACATTGATTTATGGATCTCCAAATCAAATCAGTGCAACCATTCAGATGATCCAAAGCAGATGAAAACCAAGATGCGTGAAGCACAGCGCAGCATTCAGGTAATAGCTCCTCTATCAGTCTCTGGCTTGTTTACCCGTTAGCAACACAGTGAAGAGGATCACATGCACTTGTCCGACAAACAACACACGCAAACACCCAAACACACACCTAACTCACACAGACTTACAGAACTAAATGCCAGGTTATTTACAACTTCATCTCTTTCAACAACCTGTATAAACTAACAAAAAAATCAGTTACAGTAATATAGGTAGAATGGAAGCCAAACAAGCAAGTGGCCATGATTGCAAAGAAAAAAAAAAGTGATGAAATTTTGTTGAGATTTTGAAATAAGGCCTGTTTTCAGCTGATGATTGACTGCCAATCAGAATTCATCCTGAACATTTAAAGCGACAGACAACAAAACTGCAGCATCTGTTTATAATAATTACAATGTTATGCATTCATGTGACTACTAAAATAATTATCGTTATAGTTATTGTTCTTGGTTTGAACATAGTTTTACACTGTTTTGAGATGAACGTGTTAGCCATTAACCAGTATAAAGGAATCACTTACCAACTGTGCAAATGTTTACTGTGTCAAAATGTACAGCAACAATTAAGTGCCTTTTTGTTAAAAGCTATAATGATTCACAAATTTGAAATTTAAATGGTATAATCAGTCAGTTCAACCAAGAAATTATATTGAAATTTGCTATATATCACTATGTATGCACATTGCTGTACTTTAACTATAGTACACTGCGATAAAAGTTGGATAACATATATATTCAACTTTATATAAACAGCTGGGAGATAATTTAGTTACATTTTGCAATGAAATAAAAAAAATCATGCATATGAGATTATATATATATATATATATATATATATATATATATATTCGCTAGATATTTTATTCTAAATGTTTCTATTTTATTCAAGAAATGCTGTGCTTCAATCTAATTAACTAACAACTTTATTATCAAAATATTAGTTTTATTTTAAAACATGGCACTAAAACACCATCATATATTTTCATTTGGTAATAATGTAGTAAGTGAGGACTGCAACTGGTGCCCTTTCAAAAAAAATAGATGCATGAAATCTTGGGAACCAGGCAATCTTCTTCCACCTACTGTAGAACAGAAGTCTCCTCAAATGCATGATACAAGTACCAAACACTTTAAGAATTCATAAAAATACTTAAAATGAGCTTTACAATTACATTTTCAATTTCTATTACGTTCATACTGTAAACTTGCTTTCCATTCATTTGTATAACCTGATCAGCAAATGAAAATGATTTTGTGGTAACCAACTGCATCCTGCTATTCCTTTAATTCCAGCACAGGGTTTAGTTGTTCCTCTAATCTCTCTGTGTTTGTGCACTTTCCGTGGTAAGCTCCGGCTAAAAGGATAGTAATATCCTAACTGAAGCTGCAATATTTGCAATATTTATGACATGAGAGAGTTATCCACTGCCAGGGATGCAATAACTTAAAGAAAATATGACAGGGTGAGAGTGTGTGCTAGGGGTCTCTGAAAGCTTTACAGCAGAAATTAGGGTCAGCGTCGTAATAAGGATCCTGGACTCTGTAAACCTGTTCCAAGCTGAGGGTTACATGGGATAAATATGACACAGGAGTGCAATAATGGAGGAAGAGAACGTGCACAGATGTAGTGGCCGCACACATATCGCTTCATGCCGTCTCCTCTGAGCGCTCTCAAAGCGGTGCTAGTCTCTGTCTCAATGGCTGTGCAATGACCCATAGAAATGAAACTAGTGTCACAAGTTGCCTAAAAATGAGACGTGTTGTGAGAGTGAGAGCTGAAAAGATCCCAGTGCAACAAAGCATTTGGCTCTCCTTGTGTATATATAACCATGCAGCCATGCTAAAATGAACAACAGCGCTATAACCAGCATATGGTTCGGTTGCTGGTCCCTAGCTAGTTTGCTGGTGCCGGCAAAAGTCGTTCTCATAGTTTAACCAGAAGGACTTCCTTAGTGAAGCAGCCTTGCCTGTTTGGTTTGGGAATTCAAAGACTTTGCTGCTCCACCAGCTAGACCTGCTCTAAACTGGCATGGGAACCATTAAAATTATAGGTGTTTTTTTAATTATGGAAGTCACAGTGACCTAAATTTCCTCACAAGGATCAATAAAGTTGGCCTGATTATTGCCAAAAACAATCACATGAAACTAAACAATATAATGCAAATTTAATCAATCCATCAATCAACCAAAAATTATTTGAATAAATATTTAATAAAAGCAATATTCTAAATAAAATATTCATTTCTAAAATTAAATGTAATGCAATATATTTTTTTTATATTTATTTATATCACTTCAATAAAAGTACTCTATTCTAAAGGAAAAGATAGCAATCTCAGAAAGAAAGAAAGAAAGAAAGAAAGAGAAAGAAAGAAAGAAAGAAAGAAAGAAAGAAAGAAAGAAAGAAAGAGTTAAAAGGGAGAGTTAAAAACCCTTCATTTATATAAATAAAAAAATCAAATAAATAAAATGTTAATGTTTAAAACAATTAATTTATATACAATGCATATGAAATACATAAAAGTCAAATGAAGAAAGTTTAAAAACCTTCATTTATGCAAAAAAAATCAAATAAATAAAATATTAATATTTTAAAAAATAATTTATATAAATGAATACAAATATAAAATCATTTTAAAATGAAAAGAAAGTTTTAAAAACCTTCATTTATATAAATAAAATCAAAAATAAATTGTTAATATTTAAAAAAATAATAATTTATATAAATCAATACAAATATAAAATTATTTTAAAATAAAAAAAGGAATTAAAAGTAAAATTGTTCTACTGACAAAAGACTTACCACTACAAAGCCAGCAATCAAGCAGCAACAGCCACATGTTATTGTTTTCCTGAATGACCTGCTGAATATTTGATGCCTGGAGCTGCACATTTCAGTCAAACTTCTCAAAATAAATCCCTGATTTCACTGGCAGTGCTTCAGCAATGCCGCTAGATCACAGAGAGACATGTAACCTATAGGCAGTAAACCTCAGGGCTAATTCCTGTCATTACTGAGTCCTGACAACATGCTGCCACACGAGAGAGAGAGAGAGAGAGAGGGGGGGGGATGAATGAACAAGGATTTACAGCAGCCATCATTCTGCTGCAGCTATGTTTCCTGTTCTGTTCAGCAAGCGGAAAGCGAGACTGGTAGTAGCTTCCTGTGTGTGGGGTGCTGGATTCCAGGAAATGATTAGGTGGGGGCTAAATAAGCCTGTTTCTGCCCTGGCAATGATCAACAAGGGCTAATAAAACCCTCCTCCCTTCTGTCTCTGTGTCTATCCCTCTTCCTCTACATTTTATTCTCTCTCCAGCTCTCCTAAGGTGAATATCCCCCTGTAAAGCACTGCCATGTTGAAAAGAACAGCATGGCTGCTCACCAGCATATGTTGCATTTAGGATGTTGTTTTCCAGCATGGGTGGCTGCTGGTGTCCCCATTAGGTTTCTTTACTAGCTAAACCGACAAGACTTCATTAGCCATGTCTAATTGCCACCCCACAAAAATATATACACATCTATGTAACACTTAAATATTTAAAAATGTTATTTCATTAGGTAACAAACCATCAGAATATAGAGCTGATTAGGAGAAAACATTGAGACACAAAGTCTTTATTTATATACATAAATACTATCCTCCTTGTGTTCAACTAAAATCGTAAAAATATGAGTGAATTTTTAAAGAAATTTTATTCAGCAAGGACACTAATTAATTAAAACAGTTTAAATGTTGATAAGATTACAAAATATATTTATATTTTTCTTGAAAATTAATCTTGAAAATGAATGTATGGATTCCACAAAAAAATATAAAGCAGCACAACAATTTTCAACTGATAATAATAAGAAATTATTAAAATATTACAATATATTACAATAGAAAATCGTTGATTAAAATGTAATATTTCACAACATTACTGGTTTTACTGTATTATGCAGCCTTGGTGAAGATAAGAGACTTTTTTCAGAAAGAGCAAACTTTTAAACACACACACACACAAAACACCAGATGTCATCAAATGGATGAAAAACAAACAATAAAAAAATATTCATAGCTATATTGAAGGTGAAGCAGTGTTTAACAGATGTTGTCGAACATGATAGTATCGCCACACTTTACCTGTGATTACTGCTAAGAGCGTGTGTGTTTCTGTGTGTGTGTGTGTGTGTGTGTGTGTGTGCTGCCTTGGTGCTTATGCCTTATTCATCCTTTCTAAAGTGATCCCTGTTAGCGCCAACATAAATGCTAGCTGACATGAAGCGTCTTCTGCAATCAAGGGCACGGCTGAAAGATTCATGAGGTAAGGTTAAATATAGGGAGAGAGAGAAAGATACAGATACAGAGAGAGAAGTTTCTGTGACATGATGAGAATGGAGAAGGAAAGATTACATTCAATTTACTGTAGCTCAGGATATAAACTGGCTTTAATACCTTTAAACCAGAAACCAGGCTTACTCGCACAACACTAAATCACAGTGCTCTCACTGCTCTGTGTAACAGTATTATGGGCTGTGGTAGGCCTGGGCGATAAAACGGTATCGGTATTTATCGACGGTACACAGGGAGCATCATCAGTGGCGTGCGAGATGCGGTGAAGATGATGTAAGTGACGTTGTTGCATTTTAATGTTTGTTAGTCTAGCCCACGAGACGCGCCATTGCTGCGTTAAGGCGGGCGTACACGGTGCGATTTTTGCTTTCGTACGAGCTCGCAGGCGATTTTTTTCTCTCAGGAGAAAATCCGTCCTCCCGATAATTTTCAAACATGTAAAAAAAAATCGGATGCTGTCGGTTTAAATTCGTGGCGTATGTGCGGTTGAACGAGACGATTTGGCGATCCATCTGAAGTTGACCAATCAGAAGATCATAAAAACCATATAGTCTATAATAATTTTAGTTTAATTATATAGTTCTATTTTTTATTTGTTATTCCGAATGTGCCAAATTTGCCGTTCAGCTTTATGAATGAATATACCTGTTGTATTATCGGCAAAACGAGCAGAAATTCAGAAATGGCCTACTCCCTCGAGTTCTTTATGAAGAACAGAAAGTCCATGCTTTTCTCTGCTTTTCAGCCATTCTCTTTGCCATGTCCTTTGTCTTCGTTTTTTTTTCTTTTTTCTTTTTTGGACGTCACAAGCCACCTGCCACAAAGAAAACTATTTCGTCCTCAGAATCCATATTTTTATGAATGGCACGAAATGTAATGCTTACGTCAGAGTTTGTAAAATCGTAGTAAATTCGTGTAGTGTGACTGCCATTTTCAGATAAACTCAATCGTGACATGTGCCAGAGCTCACGACGTTCTGACCTTCAGAATCGCACCGTGTACGCCCGCCTTTATTCATTCAAAATATTAGAGAAATATAGTAGCTCAATGCGTAGAAGATTAGGTGATTAGATAATTAGGTGATTATCTTGATTAGGTTAAAACCGAAACCAAGCCATTCACACAGAACGCATTTTCAGCGAATTTTTTAGATGGACAAATATGACTGCTGCACACAAGAGATGTATAGAAAGCCATGCAAAGTTAAAACAGTTTAAACTTTTAGAGAATGCGTCACAAATTTGTGGAGGTTTATTCCTTTTCACTGCGTCTCATTTGTTTTTAAAGGCAATCTGCGTGATGGGAGATTCGGGTCTTTGTATTAAGCAATGCCTAAACACATGTTGCGGTTTTGTTCATAATTGTTTATGCAATTTACGAAATTATGTTTGATTTATGTGAGTTAATTTAGACGGTATGCACGTTTTTTTATAGACAGTCATTTCCTTGCGTTGACAATTTAATGCGCTGCATTATTTTGCTCATTGCGCCCTCCTGTGGCCTCGGGAGACAAGCCAAAAGTTTCCTTAAGACCTATTTAATCTGCATATAAAACATTAGAAATTAGATATTTGTTTAATTTTTATTTTGTGTTTGGCTGTTAAAACAAAAAAATATGTGTTGTTTGTCTTAATAAATTGGGTTAATTTAAAAATATAGTTGTTCAATTTAAAAATTTTTCTATTGCTCTTATTTAAAAAAGGTTATAAAAAATGTCAATAATTATCGATACCGAACGATATGAAACATTATATCGTTGATACATTTTTTAGCTATATCGCCCAGCCCTAGGTTGTGGTTACATCTTGACTTTCAAAGAGCCTTTCCTTGAGAATTGAAGTCTCAAAATTGCCGTTGTTAGAGCTACACTCTACAAATTCCATCAGTTATCAATCAGTTTAATGATGTTTGCACTTGTCTTGTCAGGTATTGAGTGTGTGACCATATCTACTTTATTAGCTGTCATTTCTAGCAGTAGTTTCAGTCATATAAAACATACAAAAAGTGATGGTATTATTTTTTTCGCATACCCCATGCTTCAAATACAGTAATACTAATGTATCGTTATGCTACAGTACATTTGTGAAAGAAAGCAACATAATGCCTCAAAAGTAAGTTTACTATCAAAACCACAGTCCTGTGTAAGCATAGTATATGTATATTTCTCACTTTTTTTTGCAACTGGGTTCACTTTACTCCAGTTCCTTTGGCCAACAACTTCAACTTTAAAATCACAATTTAACAGAAGTCATGATGTACGAGTGAAATGGATTATCAAAAAGAAAAAAAGCAGGGCAGGTACTTGATTCAACCCATTGGTTTTTGACTGGATGGAGGCAGATCTGAATGTGAGCTTGTAATCGATCATAAGAAAGGTACAAGGTTTAAGTGGACTAAATGAGTGGAGAAGTCACATGACCAGAGAGAACTGTCATTTCAACAGTAGACTTTAATAAAAAAATTATGATTTTTTTTTTAACGAAGAAATATTTGCATGCATGAATCATTAGAAATAAGACCAAAAACATGCATTAGAAAAGATGAATTTAGGTGAATTTTCATTTCATGCCAAATTAAAATAGACAGCACCCTTATAACCCCAGTCTAGTCTAGACAGGTTTGTCTTAAAGTGCCTGGTTTTAGAAATGCTTCCAAAGACACCATGGCATAAAATCTAACAGACTAATTCAATTGAGAGTTAAAATCTATCCATCCATCCATCTATCTATCTCTAATATAGCTTACAGTATATGGGGCATGGGCCGAGTCAAAATGTTTGAGGATCACTCTTAAAATATCTATTCAGATTCACTGCAAAGATGTGTTCAGGGCAGGCTGTGTCATTACAGTAGTTTTACTTATCCTTGTATACAGTATCTATAATTCACTCTGTCAGTCTCTACATTACAACTGTCTTGTTCTTTTTTTTTAAGTGCTAATCGGTCTCTTTTTCTCTCTCTGTCTCTTGCTCTGCCTCAGGTACTATCTGCTTTATGATCTGTGTGTAGATGACTGACGGATCAGACTCCATCTCCTCCTCCTCATGTACTAACCAGAGCCCAGAGGGCAAACTATTAATGAAACAGTCAAGTTCAAATAAAGAGAAGAATGTCAAGGCATTGCTCGCCAGTAATTACTAAATGTGTCTGTGTGTGTGAGTGAGCGCTTAAACAAGTCACAACCTGTTGCGTTCATGTAATTACTACCGTGAGATGGAGAGAACTTGCTCTTTGAGCTTTAACAACATACACACACACAGCAGCAGCGGCACAGCTAAACCACAAAAGATGAAAAGTCTCTGCTGTCTGACAACACGCTTGGACAACATGGCATCCCTGAATTCCACACCCAAACACACGACAGGAGCAATACTGCAGCTCCAGCTGGGCTTTCCGTGCTATAAAAGCAATTATGAAAATGAAGCAGGAACTAAAGAGGAAAAAAGGAAAATGGTTGCTCTTGAACTTCAAATGTAAATCTTTAGAATGAGTTTGTTTGCTTAGTCAAACTCGGTGGGGTGAAAACCCAGCGTTTCCCACCCACAGCTTTATTCATTCTCATTACCATTCACCCATTTCGGTCTGAAATGCTTCTCTCGTGGTTTGCTGTAATAATGTGAATAAAGTCATGAGTCATTAGACGGTGCTAGAAGAACGATGCTGTGGTACACTGGTAATATAAACATTTATCTTAAATATAAATGGGTACTGATTCATTACCATATACACATACCGTGGTATTTGCATGGTACTCCAAATAACTTGCAAACACTTTGGCACATTAATTTTGTACTTAAGTCCTACTTAAGCGGGTCAAAAAAAACATTCTAAAGTTCAGGTCAAGACGCCTTTATTTATCTAGCACTAATACAGATTGTACAGAGAGTTCAGTTATCTAACTGCATTTAATACTAGTACATTTCAATTTAATTGCAATTAATATTCACTTAAGTGTCTGAAAAGATTACATTCAACTTGCACTTAAGTACCGGTATATATTTTTTTATTTCATAGTTTATATATATATATATATATATATATATATATATATATATACACACACATACAGTATATATATATATATATATATATATATATATATACATACACATACATACAGTATATATACATACATACATACATATATATATAGTTTAAACACATCAGAGTTTTACCACTTGAAATAATCGTTGTATCATGGTGACAACACACTTTAAAGGTTTACCATGGTAAATGTCAATATGAAAAAGTATCAAAGGTATGTCCAAAGACCACTATTGTAAGTCAAAATGTTAAAAAAACAACACTTCTGTATGTCTAAATTTCTAAATACGGCTAATTTAAGAAAAAAAATATTATGCTTAAATTATGCTAGCGTAAAAAACGGTACTTTAATAAATGCCACTGCATTCGATGTTTACCATACTCATATTAAAAAAAAAACATAAAAAGAATATGAAAATTTGTATTCCTACGGTACAGTTAAAAAAACTAAACAAAACCAATATCATGGAATATGTCCAAAAGAGGTGAAAAATAGCAGTGATAGATGCTATTTACACTAAGTGTACAGTTAGCGATATGCTATTTACATATCATTAATGCAAATAATGATAGATTCTATTTACACCATGTAAAAATAGCAGTATTTTCTTTGCAATACGTGTAAATAGTAGTTAGATACTATTTATACTTAGTGCAAAAATAGCAGATATTTGCACCTCAGTATTGTAGTACATTATAAAACAGTATGCAATAACAATATTGGGCGTAAATTATCATATTTATTACAATTATTAAATGGATGCAGCCTAACTGGCACAAACAAGCCCTCCCTAAACCTACCTGATAAACCCTTTATTTCCACTTTTTGAATATTTCCTTTTTTTATTGAAAATAAACACCTTTGTGATCTGATATGTGATGGGGAAAGGGAGAAGAACGTAACGTTGTCCTTCCCAACCGGACACTGGTGGGTGAAGTAAGTGTAAATAGCCTCTGCCAACAAGGTGGGTTTATTTGCACTTAGTGTAAACAGACGCTCCTAAAATGTATTCCTATGGCACAGGTCCAACAACAACAACAAAAGGGTAAACAACATTTCTGTTCTGAACAACTGTTCTCTCTTTTCCTTTCACACTTCTAACTCGTTCCTCTTCTCAACCCTCTACAAGACTCAACAAACAGATCATTCACAGCGGACTGGATCGGTCGAGTGAGTCTCAGACCATCTCTGAGTGAGGTCTGTGTTGTATACTGCTGACTGCAGATCACGCCTGTGCAATTATATGATTCACATGAGAAAAACAACAGAAAACCTTTCAAGGGAGGAATCTGAACAAGTTTGGTGACCTGATGGACTCATTTAGCACAGTTAATGTAAACTCCAACAAGTTTAATACATACACAAATGACAAGCAAACTGCCAAATTAAGTAATTATCAAGTACACGTGTACAATAAATGGTCATTTATAATTATGAAAGTAAATATAACTGCCTTGTTTTAAGAACATAGGGTTTATAGTGTGATCTTAACGTACTGTGCTTGTCAGAGACAGGGCATTCCATTCATAAGTGATATCAACTTTAATGAAATATCCGTTTCAGAAATAAACAGATGTGCTTGTTTCCCCTCAGAGTGAGCAGACACAAAGAAAATATCTCCAAGGAGAATATCCTGGCGGATGAAAATCCTGGAGATGATGAAAGAGACAAATTACTCCACCACGCACACACAGTCTCTGGGATCTCCAACACTCTCTCTCTCACACACACCCACACACACACCCTCACTCACTCACACACTCACACACACACACTCACTCACTCACACACTCACACACACACTCACTCACTCACTCACTCACACTCGCACTCACTCTCCC
>NW_015548521.1:868991-891535 GCF_001515605.1 Sinocyclocheilus anshuiensis | reverse complement strand
ACACACACACACACACACACACACACACACACACACACACACACACACACACACACACACAGCCATCTATAGCGGTCCCTGTAGGGATTTTGAGACATGCACTCTTTCAAAAATCAATAAGCACATCTTCAACGGCAGGAGAAAATATCAAACTTAAAACAAACAGAAAAGTGCAGTGTCCTCTCTAGAGAGCTGCCTGAAACCCTCTTATTACAAATGACAGGAAAACAGACACCTTAATTCTCTCTCTACAACCTAAATGTAAATACATCTCAGACAACAGAAAAAAATTCAATGTCAGGCCAACATCAACTAACAGCAACACAACTGGGGAAAATTCATATAAGAGGGCAATGGGGGTATGTGCTCCTAGGGCTGGGCGATTGTTCAGATTTTTATCAATGTAACGTTTTGCTAGGATTTAACTTTTTTTAAAAATCAAGGTTTTGAATCCGATTGCATCTATGAACTGAGCGGCTCTTCACACAGAATATGTTTTGCACATGCGGGCGGTGGAATGGGATAAAAATGCAAGGTTATGAGACGCGAGTTGAAGTTCTTTTAAGTTAAGCACCATGTTTTAAAATACAGCAAAAGATGCAAGAGGCGAAAGCAACAGTCACACACATCTGTCAAGCATGCTTACACAGAAAACAATGAAAGATCACCGCAATGGAATGCAAAAACCTGACATGTATGTTTGATATTTTATGCTTGCATGACAGGCTGAAAGTTGCTGTTATTTTTGTTTGTTTGTTTGTACAAAATGCTTACTGTTAATAATAGCCTTACTGGTGCTATACTTTCAGTCATTTTGTTATTTAAATTGGCTTGACTGTCTACAGTCAAACTGAATGTCTACATACAAGAAACATTTAGCAGTTTTCTTATTTGACATTATTTCTGAAAATATAGGATGGGTTTAAGATAAGTTTGTCCAATATTTGGCCTTCATATTTCATGCATTTTTTTTCTGAAGAGGTATTTAACAAGTGAATTTGTTTTACATTTACGCTATGCTGGCCACTTCATGTGTGATGCACTTGGAATAGAACTTCAACTCTTTTCATATAGGGCTGGGCGATATGGCAAATAATCCCCGTCAGCTTAAAAAACAAACAAGCAACACTGGCATGGCCCCAGAATATTTTGTTGTATGAATAATATCTGAACATGCAATATGTCAAATAAAAGAACACAGCCAGATTCAGAGCGATGACCAAAACATAGATGGAGTAGATTGCTTCCATCAACACCCCCAAAGCTTCACAGTCCTATACAGATTCGAAAATTAATTTAGTAACGTTAGGCAGTTTTGATTTATGTGAGGATCATAGAGTTATTTTACATATGCATCTGCTTATATATGCTATCACTTGTTTCTGCTGCTGCTTTGCCAGTGTTTTTATCTGGAGATTCTGTACTCTTTCAGAAGATGTGTAATAGTGCCTAATACACAGAAAGCTGGAAAAATCTGTAAATGGCAGGGAAAGAGTTAACGAATGTTACTTGAATCATGTTGTAGTGAAATGTAGTGAAAAAAAATTCAAATTAGTTGGAATCAGTCAAACGTTACGAGAAAAAAACAAAAAAAAAAAGAGAGAGAGAGATTTTATTTTTTGCCATATAGCCCAGCCCTATGTTCGCCCTCATTTTTCATGATGGCTCACTTTTTTTAAGACGAACACATCCAGACTTCTTATTTATTTTTAGTTGGTCGGCACAATGTTTACAAGAAACTTACACCACTGTAGACGGTGATGAGCTTTCAAAAATGTGCCATCATATTTCAATCACATCACAAACTGTACTGAATCTACTCTAGAACAACGAACCGACATTATCTTCACCGACGACAGCGGAGCGACTCCTGACCAAAGCCAGCGCTCTTCAGCATGACAGTAAACAAATTCTCACTTACACACAAACCGACAGCAAAAGATGGCCTTATCTGTGACAGCCCACCTGTACACACTCACTCTTCCTCATCCTCCTCCCCGCTCGCTTCACTTCTAAAAGTGGGTGACTGGAATATTAGCATGAAATTGTTGGGTAGAAGCGACATCTTCTTTTAAGCCCCCCACTTACGGCTTTCGCTGAAAGAGCGCGTGACAACCAGCTCTTACGGAGTGAAAGAGAGAAAGACAGTAGTGTCGGGGAAAGAGAACTGAGAAAGGTTTGAAATGTTTCTCCAACAACAAAGCGTATCGTACTGCATGTACTTGCAGAAAAAAAGAGAAGATGTGAATAACTCGGACTACATTCTAGAAATTGGTAAAGATGCTGTATGATGTTCTGTCAGAGTGTCTAAGTCATTAGACACCATGAGTACAGTGATATTACCACAGTTGCTATTAGGCATGATCTTAACAGGCATGAACTCACAAGGCTCACAAGCCATACTGAGACAGCACCAACATCACTATACAGCTAAAAACAAACACTAAATCAATCAATCAATCAATGGTTTGTTACTGTTAACTAAAACTCATTTGAAACTTAGACAACTGAAACAAAATGTTTGCAACTAACTGCAATAAAAAGCTATACTACAGTACATTTACTAAAGCTAAAAAGTATCATATTAAAAATAAAAACCCTAATAAAAAATTAGAGTATCACAAAACCAAACTATTCAAACAAAAATTAAAGTAAAACTGAAAAAAAATGATATACTGTATATATACACACACACAATCTGCTGCTTTACCACAGCTTTGATGTGGTTCATCCAATCAGATTTCAGAGTCTTCTGTATAACATGATCTTAAGTTGAACAAAGCAGATGGTCATCAGAACCTCACGGCACGGTGAAATCCAGCCGATGCCAGGTACTGCAAACAGCTCGATCCTTCTGGTCTTGGTGGAGATGAACTGAAGCCTGTTTTATTAGACCTGATCTGTAGAGGCTGCAGGGGTGCTTTACCTACAGGCCCAGTGCTCATAACTCCTGTCTGCACGGAGGCTTCTGCTAAAATCGTCAGCGAATCTCTAGAGTCTGATCGGGGTTTGCTCTCACAGCTTGTAAAGTTTTATTAGAATTTTGATATAAATCCACAGATGGTCTCACCGAACGTACCGCAGAGCATTTACTGTCTCTCAGTAAACACCTCTAACAATAAAGAACCTGTAATTTCCAAGTCAAATGAATCGATTCAACAAGAGCGAGTGAAACCTTTGAGGCGTGAACTACTGCTGAATCTATAGGTCAATGAAAATAGGTCATTAAAATGGTTGCATTTGGAGGACACTGTCTGTTTTCAGTCTCTGTAGTCTAGAGGACAGAACCAGGCAGCCAGAGTCATAGAGACAGTAATAGAGACATGAAAAGGAAAAACGGACAGTTGAAGATAAACGAGGGAGAGAGAAGCAATGATTGACAGTTGGCATCTGGCTGAAGGATGTTTTGGTGGAGTATGAAGCAGCTGGCGTCTCAACCGAGATTAAATCAACATCATCTACACCCTTAAAACTAAAGGTTCTTTTGTGGCAGCTCTTTAGGTTCATTTTTATCGTCAGTCATTTTTGCTGTATAGGGTTCTCAAATGAGTTGTATGGAAATTACAGTTTTTGATGTTATATTATAAGACAAATGAACATTCGTTCTTCAAGGTATCACACATCAAGCATATTACCGTTTAACTAAAACCATAAAATTAAACATTTCCATTACATGAAATAAAATAAACATGAACTGAAATCAAATGTAACATTTTATTTTAGCTAGGTGCCAAGGCAACATTTCTCATTTTTGTTTGAAGAACTAAAATAACTAAAACAAAAACAAATTTAATAAAAACAAAACTCCATATACATAAATAAATAAATAATACAAGTAAACTGAAGTACTAAAACAACTAAAACTAAATAAAAACTATACATCTATATAAATAAATCAATTAGACAAATATGACATACACAAAAAAAAACATACAATTACTAAAATTTTAACAAATAAAAACAAAAAAACTTTTTTTTTTTTCAACTTTATAAAATTAAAATATAATAAAAAATATTCACAAAAACAAAAGTAAGTCTATCCATGTTATTTAGGGTGTATTCACACCTGTCTTTTTGGTTCGATTGAATCGAACTCAAGTTCGTTTCCCCTCTTGGTGCGGACCTTTTTGGCAGGTGTGAATACAGCAATCGCACTCGGGTGCGGACCAAACAACCGTACCGAGACCCAGCTGAAGAGGTGGTCTCTGTCCGCTTCCAAACGAACTCTGGTATGGTTCGTTATAGGTGTGAATATGACCCGACCTCGATCCGACCTCACGCTCAGAAACAAACAGCTTGCGCATATAGTGCTGTTATTTGCGTTTCAATGGCTTAAATCACTTGTTTTTAAACCACAATGCTTAAAAACACACGCAAATGATGAGTTTTCACAGCAACGTGACGTGAGCGCGCTAAATAGGCCGCAAAAATTACCATGAGTATGTTGGGGGAAAATAGTAAGGAGACATTTGAATTTTTTACTAATAAACTAGTGTTTTATGAGTCAGTGTCGCAATGAAGTTGATGATCTCATCATAGGACGCGCCTTTAGAAAGAAATTCATCTTTACGGATTACATAATAATAAGACTATTTGTTTTGGATTTGAATTATTTCGTTTTGTAGTCATTTAAAGCTTTTTATAGATATATTCATCATGTCTGTAAGGAAAATATTTGCTGCGTTTCGGTTCATTTTTGTGAAGCGCTCCCGAGATGGCAAGCGCATCCTATTTGTTTTCTTTATTTTACAAAAGCACAACGTTTTCTTGATATTGTGAGTGCGCACAAATAAAAATAGACCCTTTACAATTCCGCACGTTGTATTATTCTAGTATATATATATATATATATATTTTATTTTCGGCACATCATAATTACAACATCGTATGACATTGTCTCATATGATGCTTACAAGTTTCTTCATATTGCGTTAATATCTGATAACACTAAATCAGTAAAAGAATAAAAATTGCACTACGAAAGATCTCCATGATTAGCCTGTTTTTGCACTTCCTGTTTTTCACTGCTTGAGAATTTCTGTCCAGTAAATGGATGACCCTAGCACACGTGTGGTTTTGTTTACAATTTCTGGTTCACTTGCAAAAAAGGGCAGTGTGAAAGCGAACCGCACCAAACAAAAAAAAAAAATCAACATTGTATTTGGTCCAGACCAAAGCAAGCGAACTAGTGGACTTTCCTGTTGTGAATACACCCTTAAAGACAAAGTGAAATCAAAATTGATGTTAGCCAAAAAGGTCATTTCAGAATAATTTTATTTAAAAATTATGAACTCATTTTCCATGTAACAATCAATATATTCAAAGCTTTAAGAAATTAAATGAATAAAACTGAATAAATTAATTTATTAAGTGCATGATTTATCAGTTCATTTATTAATCTAAAGGGGAAAATAATAATAATACAGAAAAACTTTTTGGATGAAGTCAACCAGTCTTACTTTACTACCTCTCACCTCCACACGTCAAGTCAGACACTTTTTCACGATCCAATCAGTTCCAGACAGATCAATTCAAATCTCATGCTACATTTTTGACTTATTCAATATCCTGCAATGTCACATTATAGAAATGTAATTGGTTGTAAATGCAGTTTTCATGTTGACTTAAATCACCAGAAGTCGCTTTCTAAAGAACTAGCAATTCTTTGAGAACATTCTAAGGCATCAAACTTTTCTGGCTTTGACTATAACCTTTATTTCTACAGTGTACAAAAACATTGTCTGTACCAATGCTGGCATATTTGTTGTCGTAAACTTTGTCCAGACAGTATCAATCCCCAGCATAATGTTCAAGAAAAATCACTCTGAACTGTTTCCCTCACAGCCTTGAAGGCGACCATCACAGCTTTAGCGTCATGCTAACTCCTTCACAATAGGCTTTAGAGAGACTGTGCAAATCGCAGTGGCTTAGGAGTGCTCCCGAACAATGGCTTCTTGTGTGTGTCGTGAATTCCTACTGCTACCAGATGGCCAAACTTCTCCCTTTCATTCTGACAGAACTGTGAGGCTGTGTGTGCGCGCGATAAAAAGAGATGGTCTGTTGTGAACTTGTGCTGACGAATTAAACCAACCATTACTGCTTCAGCCAAGAGACAGATCTTCTCTACACTAGATTATAAATGTTAAGAATGCATAAAGATCACAGCGTTAGCCGCTTCTATATAGTAGCTATCACAGCAGGCTCTCGAGTCTCAGAATAAATGAAAATTTTAAAGTGTGAAAAAAAGGTCAACAAATTAATGCATAACTGACAAAGATAGCTGAAGACCAAGTCTGAGTCAGTAGCCAGAACCATCTTTTTTATAGGAATTAATACCTTTATTCAGAGAGGATGCATTAAATTGACAATAAAGTGTCAGTAAAGGCCTTTATAGAATGCAACGGTCCAAACACATTTCCAGTTTTACAGTTTTAATTTCCATGAATTGTGAGAATCCAAAAAGGTCCACATTTTGATTAACATTAGTTATGACTGAATTGGCTCATGTTACAGTACTAATATACTTTAATGACAAGCAGGAAGCGTTTATGATTCAATGGCATTGCATTAAAATGCTCTAATATGACAAAAGATTTCTATTTCATATAAATGGTGTAATTTTCAACTTCAAACAATCCTGAAAAAACACTGAAGTCACTGAAAACTGGAGTAACGGTGCTGAAAATTCAGCTTTGCATCACAAAAATAAACAGCATTTTAAAGTAAATTAGATAATGCTTTTAAATTGTAATATTTCTGGTTTTACTGTATTTTTTATCAGTTTTGGTGAGCATGAGATACCTTCTAAAAGTCTTACTGAGCACATCTGTAAATTAAAAATATATAAACTAGAAGACAAAAATGAATTTATCTAAAAATATAAATAAACAAGCACTTCTGCTTTTTGACTCTTGCTATTGGGGCATTACAGTAATAGTTCCCATGTGGCAGTAAGTATGCTACGAGGATCCTAGCTGATGTCAATTATGAAAATGATTGCCTTCTGCGCATCGTATAGTAGTAAATCACTTGGCGAGACTGTATTTTACATGTCAGGCGGTATGACACACACATGGATGTACATAGTGAGTGTTTATGTGTGAGAAAGACAGAAAGCCGGGCTGGATCTTTCAGTGCTCTGCTCAACAGATGTGAGGCTGCAGGCCAAACCCTCAGCACTCTGACTCTCCAAGGGCAGGACTCGCTCGAAAATATACCATTTCATCCTCGCTCTATATTTCAGCTTTACAGGGCTGCTCTTGACGAGTGATACCGGACAACTCCTCGCCTGATAAATCTGATAACAAATGAATGATGTTCCTTACAGAATCAAGGATTTACAGTTATGGCCAAAACACCTCGCAGCTGCTACAGTGAACCTGCGGCTCTGCTAGAATTTTGAATGCTTTTTAATACACTTAAGACCATTTTATAAAGCTTAGCCAAGTGTGCATGAGTGTGTGTGTGTGTGTGCAGGCGTTGTGTTTATTGTGCTTCCCTTGAGGGGGGATTAAAATAGTGAGTGTTAACGTGTCTCTGCGCGCATGTGCATGTACAAGTGTCGCTAAGCGTGAGGTAAATCAGCATTTACAAACAGCCCGCTGCGGGTCATTGCGTTCCGCATTATCTTACCTTTGGGGGAGACAGTTTTGGGGGCAATGCACTGACCCGTGTAATGTGAAAAAAAGAGAAATACACACATATACCAAGAACTAATGCAACTTTGCCTGTGTAAAACCACATTAAATCACCAAATCAGACCAAACAGTGATGATTTGTCAGAATTCAGCATATATATATAATTATAATTCTAGGGTAGCAACAACTAAGCTATAAAAAACTATAATAACTGATAATGAAAATAATTTGATTATCAATGGTGTCTAAGCACTATGCACGGAAATCATTCACCAGTCATTGCTTTACAGACTGAGCCGCATGACCTAAGTTGTCCTAAACAAAATCTAAACATGATAATGCGTTTTATAAAGTCCTTTAAAGCATAATGTGACTTGCCGTATAATGTGCTTTGACAGATATGTGTGCAGTTTCATGCATTTCAAGAAACACCCTGTTTTACTCATCCTCAGGCCATCCTATATGTATAAGAGTTTGTTTCTTCATTAGATTTGGAGAAATGTAGCATTCCATCACTTGCTCACCAATGGCTCCTCTGCAGTGAATGGGTGCCGTCAGAATGAGAGTCCAAACAGCTGATAAAAAAATCATCACAATAATCCACAAGTAATCCACACCACTCCAGTCCATCAATTAACATCTTGTGAAGTGAAAAGCTGTGTTTGAAACAAATCCATCATTAAGGCATTTTAACTTTAAATTGTTGCTTCCTCATATTAGCCCATAATCCATAATAATGCTTCCTCCCAATAATAATTTTTTACAATAATTTTTTCATCCGATTACCCAAAGAAAAAAATCTATTAATAATAATAATAATAATAATAAATAAAATCATTGATTACCAAAATAATTGTTAATTGCAGGCATACATTATTCACATACACACTTATGTTCATCAAACAGTTTTGAGGCATCAGGATTAGAGCCCGACCGATACGGGTTTTTTGGGGCCGATACCGATATTAGGGAGTAAAAAAAAAAAAAGGCCGATATCGATATATCGGCCGATATTCTTCATGTATATTATAGTACAGTACCAGTCAAAAGTTTGGACACTTTCCCATTCGTGTGTCCACACGTTTGACTGGTACTATACAGTGGGTACGGAAAGTATTCAGACCCCCTTAAATTTTTCACTCTTTGTTATATTGCAGCCATTTGCTAAAATCATTTAAGTTAATTTTTTTTCCTCATTAATGTACACACAGCACCCCATATTGACAGAAAAACACAGAATCCTTACTGAAGTGAAAGTGTTGACTGGTGTCACTATCTCGCGAATGCGCCGGCGGATCTCCACCAAATTCGGGGGATCCCTTCAGCTCGAGGAGCCCTCTCGAACGCCACCCTCCGTGCATCGGTAGCCCCCCGATGGTAGTAGTTAGGGCTAACGACGTGGGGGTGGTCTCATTCAAAAGTGGGCCTCTAGACGTACACTCAATTCGCGTTCGAGAGGGGTCCTCGAGCTGAAGGAATCCATTTGGGGCGGATTCACCGCGCCGTTACGGCAAACAATGGAGACCTCTCTGCTGGACAAACTAAGTAATTACACCATTTCAAGCATTTTATCTGCGTTATATGTTCTGTAAAAAAAATTTCATATCGGCGGCATATTCGCCGATACCGATATATCGGCAACAGGCTCATATCGGCCGATAATATCGGCAAAACGATATATCGGTCGGGCTCTAATCGGGATCAGGTCACCTAAAGTTCAGCAATGGTATGCGGCGACCTGCCTTGATTTCTCTCGCTCCTTCTGTCAAGGGCTAATACTAGATAAGTGTTACAAAAATGCATGATTCAAGGATGCTGGTTGTCGCCAGCAAGTGTTTTCTTTTCATTCAGGGTTAGTACATGCATGTATGCATTTGTGTGTGCTGCTTATCATGTGGATTTTTGCCATATACACCCCTCCTCGGACTGTTGAAGTGAAAGAATTTTTGTATTCCCTCCCTGTTGCATGTAATAAATTTCTTATTGTTTAGAATAAAACACCTCATTTGCAGTTCGTCCATCAACAGACCAGCAGAGATGGAAATCAAAACCCACATCACACCACAAGTACAGCAGGAAACATCTTACAGGCCTGACAATAAACATGAGAGATGACAGAGAGATAGTGCAGAGTACTCAAACGTAGGCAAAATGCAATCAGAATTAAAAACAAAGGAGGTGATATTAAATCTCTGAAGGTCACCCAGTACTGTTCTTACTCAACAGTATCAGGAGGCAGATTGTGAGAGCTCTACCATTCACAGTCCCAATGATACAGTAGTTGCATTAAGTTTCTCTGCTTAACTCGCCAACGGTCTATGCCGCTCATGACACCTCAAAGAGCCAACTCTCCATAAAAAAAGAACCTAGCCTCTTAGATACAAGAGGCAATTTGCACTCACCCTCATGTTTTTCCAAACCTGTTTGACAAAAGACATTTTAGAAAACCGTATTTTTTTGTCCACACAATGAATGTCAATGGGGTCTAAACTAAATGAGAGGGAAGAAAAAAATCTAAAGATGACCATTTTCATTTCTGTGACCTATTAACTCTTAAAATTAATCTTGCGCATGCAATGTGTTTGATCAAACTGTGGTCAACATATGCCCGGTCCATTAGGATTTCCGGTGGTCTGAATTAAAAAAAAAAAAGAAGACAAATCATTAAATTAACCAAATTAATTAATCAACTGATTACTAAACTCACAACAATAAATGAATTGTATTAACATTAGTTAGTGACTAACTTCATTAATAGTGCTAATGTCAATGTATGATCAAATCTTTAGCTGGCAAGCAGTAGAAGTATTTAACTAAAGAACAAAACCCGAGTACTGCAAAAGTACGGACAGGTAAATCTCTAGATATGTCAAGACACAAGGTATAAAGACCATTTTATATCATTTTAAACTGTTTTGGGGTGTGAGGTGGCACTATATAACACTGTGTTACATAAGGCGTGTGTGTTTGAAGATATAAACTTATTTATAACTACATAAGTCAACTGAAGTGTCTAGACCAGTATTGTTGTTAACTAAAACTATTACACGGTTTTCATGAATAAAAAAATATAAATATAAAAATAAACTTAAATAAAAATAAAAAATAACCATAATAAATTTACATTGAACTACTATAATCACTAGAACTAATACAGATTAATTAAAGCTAAATAAATAAATATAGGCCTAAATATTTGAAAAAGAACAAAATTGAAATAACTAAAACACAATTACTAAAACTAAAAAAGAACCATGAAAAAATAAAAAGCCAATTCGGTATAATAAATAAACATTATAAATATAATATAATATTCTGAATAAAATATTTTTATTTGTTATAATAAAATAAATAAAAGTTAACAGATAGGCTACTATAAGTGAATACATGACTGCATGTGCGTGTCAGTGGGTTAAAAACAGCCATGCTAAGTGTCCCACACACACACACACACACACACACACAGAGAGCGAGAGCAAGAGAGAGAGCTGAATGTTAATGCTTCTCTGCCCTTGGCACTGGAAGTTCAATTACACTGAAAGTCAAGTGACTGACAGAGAGCGCACAGAAGCACTGATAGTTAGAAAGAAAAACAACACTGTTCCAATAACAAAGTCAAAGAGAAGGACAGACGAGGAGAAAGAGAGAAATAGAGACCTATGACATTCAACCTGTCAAAACTGCTTCTGGATGTCAGTCTGGCAGCTACTTCAAAAACGGGGCTCGCTTTGCAACAAGCTCACACTCGCACTAGCTAAAACAATCTAAGATGGATTGAAAATTGATATTTGAAGAAACGCAAATGCAGTCCGTCACAGGCAGCATTAGGCCAGCGTCAGTATTATTCCAACAGTAGAAAATCTTATCGCCACACTTAGCGGCTGACATAATAGAGACTCCTGTTATTACACATCCTGAGGCCATTTCAGCTGTCAATCATCTAAAGTGATGATTATGGGCACAGTGCAAAATAGGGCATCTGTCTGTAATTTCTATACAATTAGTTGCATGTGACTCATGACTTTTGCAAAAGATTGTGCTGTATTAGAGAATCAGATGTATTACTTTAGCTGATATATTTCTGAGTGCAACAACCCAGTCAAAAAAAAAATCAAATAAATTAATAATTTTATTCAGCAAGGATGCATTAAATTGATAAAAAAAAACAGTAAAGAAATGTATGCATTACAAAATATTTTCATTTTCTATAAACTTTCTATTCATCAAAGAACCCAACACAACCCCTTTCAACAGTAAGACATGTTTCTTGAGCAGCAACTGAATGATAGCAACTTCTGAATGATAGTGTATCTGTAAAATAATCTTTATTTCTTGCCAGAAAAAAACTGCTAAGTGAACCAGCCTTTATGACGATAGTCATAAAACACTAGCTATAGATTAGCAGTGAAAAATAACAATATTATTTCCCACTGAACATTCAACTGATGTTGTCTTTAAAGGTCTGAACTTGCAATCCAAAGATCAAAAGTCCAAATTCTGGTGATTCATGAACTATATAGTGTCTCTAACAAGACCCTTAACCTTACTGCTCAAAGACTGGATCGTCCCTGTAAGGCTAAAAGTTGCTCCGCATAAGAAAGCATCTGCTACATGACAAATCACTTCCATTCCTGTTCTCCCAACAGGGTACACACTAGGGTTGGGCGATGTCTACCAAATTGGCATCGGACGATGTCTGGAGTGAAACATCATGATGGACGATGACATCGGGGGGAGGGGCAGGGTTAGGGGTATGCCCAAAGCGTGAAACAAGTAACGCGTTATATGGAGCCACTAAAAGGTTAGCCGCTTGCTAGCGGAAGTCTGTTGCATTACAGTACATGATTAAAATTTCACTTACCACATAAACAGAGTAAGGAGAGATGACTGAGTATGATGGCAAATGATTTGCAGATCCTGAGCACCACTGACAAACATCTAATCTTGTCAAATGTGTGGCAAGTACTGCCACTCCATAGTATAGAGTGCTTGTGATCGCGAATCTCAAAAGTGAAAGTGAAAGTAAAATGAGAGCGCGCAATCGAAAGTGGTTTTAATAGCAGCTCCCTGATGCCCGCAATTTATATACAGTCGCCTATACTTACCCAGCGATATAATTGCGAGAAAAAGTATTGAAATATTTTTTATCCTCCCATCTCGTAGGCTATTTATTCCCTTTAGGGTTTCCGTAGTACACTTCATTTCCTTTCCAAACACGGAACTGGGATGCGGCGGATTGCGGGAGAGGGTGGGGGGGGGAATCACGATGTCAGTTTAACAACGTGATGTCTGTCAGCCATCGGCCCAACCCTAGTACACAATGAACCAATTACTTTATTAAGCAAAGCATAAAATGACAATAAATAGTATAGCCTCAATATAAACACACTAATAGAGCGGCTACTACCCTCTAGGACAGAAACCGCTGCTCTGGTGTCTACGAGAGCAGAGGAATGTCAGGTTCGGCAGAGGCCTGTTTGCACGCAATCACATCTGTCATGCTTTGGCATTGCTCGGTTCCTCTGAGGGAAAGAGAAAAAGAACTCTGACCTCACAGTTGCCAAAACAACCATTTATCAATATTCATTAGATATTTCTGCAGTGGATGCAACGACAAAAAACCCCCAAAAAAACACGTAACTCGCTTGTTATCAAGCTGTGCATGTAATGCAAGACACTGTGGAGATATATAAAAGAGGAAAAACGGCAGAACAAAAAGCCTCTGTAGCGCACAAGTCTAGAATGCCTTCTAGGCATGAAACAGATTCGAATCTACTGATGCATAGATTTCCTCTCTGCTGTTTTTCCTTTGCTCGTGAGGAGCCGTAAAACAACACTAAATGCTATTTAGAGAAGCGTCCTTGTCGTTTTCTCGGCTGTGCCCCGCAGAATCTCTCAGACGTCCTCTGCACTGGGGCTTGTTGGTTTGTTTTCTTTCGCGTCCTTTTTATCTTTGTCATTCACAAACATGCATTACAAGGGTGAATACACAAGCACACAGTCATGCCAGAGTTCTTCTGTATACTGATGGGGTTCTGCCGAAGAGAAGAACTGAATAAAAATCAGTACAGGAGAGAGACGTGCGTCCCGGGAAAGGTCATCCATCGCTTGACTGGGACCGCCAATGACCTAGTCCAGAGGGCTGCATCAGCAAGCACGACAAGAGCGTGTCTATGTGTGTGTGTGTGTGCTCCGCTGCACAGCTGAACTTGATGTAACAAAAAACACTTTCTCCTATCCCAGCTTATTATGCAAAAAATATGCCTAATCATCCGTAGGTTGATCTACCCGATAAGCATAAACAAAGACACCATTAATCTAAATAAAACCAGATATGGCTAAGTGCAACTGTCAAATCAAAAAGGCTGCTCCACACAAAATCATCTTGTTATGCTTTTAATGCACATTTGGTAATGCAACATGCATCAACCGTGGGTATGTTTATAAACCAGCTTTCATCAACAAAAGAGAAGCTTTAAGGGTTTCCCACCAAAATAAAAGCTTGATGGTTTAATGTTTGAAAATGAAGACAGCCATAAAAATGACTATTGTAATTTTAGAGTTATACTGTAAAATGATGATGATTAAAAATAATAATAATAATAATTCTTAAGTACTGTTTTTTTATTTTAGTTAAATAGTAATAATTTTAAAATAGTAGTAACAGTAATATGTATTTTATTTATCAATACTACTGCTACTACTACTACTACTAATAATAATAATAATATCAAATAAATAAAAATGATGATAATAAGAACTATTTATTTTACAGTTAAATAGCGATAATTTAAAAATAGTAAAAATAGCAAACAATTATTAATATTATTATTATTATTATTATTGTAATATTGATATATAAATCAAAATCTTTGGCCAAATTGCACAGCCTACAAACAAGCATAGCAAAGCAGTAGTAACCAACCAAGATCAACTAATGTTTTGAATTTGGGGTGGGATCTGATTGGCTGAACAATGGCAGACAGTGGGAGTTATAGGGGGGAAAAACCTGTTTGAAAACATTATTTTTGCAGTTATGTTTGGTGATACCACTAACAAAGAAATTTCATACTTTATTAGAGCTAAACAACATATTAAATATTTACAACTTATTCGCAATTGTTGATGATAAAATGAAGTAACATCATGAATATCAGAGAGGGTTTGAGATGCTAAAACGGACGTTCTATGAATATATCACTCCGTCAAATAGTTCACTAAAAATGTCCGCTTTAACTCCCGAGGGCCACCAAACAACATTCAGTTGGTTGGTCTGCACTCAAAACAAGTTATAGATCAAGTTATAAATTAGGCTTGACAGTTCTTACTTACACAGAGCCTATCATGTCTGTAAACCATAGAAGAGAATTCAATATATTATGATGACTAAAGCAGTGAGAGGAAGAATTGCAAGATTCACTAATGCTCCAAAAATGCATCTCTAGGGAAAGCACAAGAAAATGAGAGGATGTAACGCACCATAAGGATGTGGAAAGCACATCCATGGATCTTGACAAAACCAGTATGACTTTCTTTTAACAGAATACCGTTAAAGAATATTAATACAAATTTGTTTAATCAATTCACAAATCCAGTCTAATGATTTGTTCACAATTCAGACTGATCCAGTTCAACTCCACTTCAGCAGCTCACTAGAGGAGGAGATTATAACGATTAGTGATCAGTAAATTAGTGAATTTCAGTTTGTTGCTCAAGCAAAGCTACTGTAAAACTTTGAAGATATATAAAGGAAGTTGTGTAATGCCAAGGAGGTAAGAAAATGACAGAATTTTAATTATTGGGTGAACTGTTCCTTTAAGGGTCTCTGCTGCCTTGCTCAGTACCACACAGCACTTTGCCTTCTGAAATAAATCTGTGTCAAGTTTGGCATCTTGTCAGGTTTTCAGTTGCAGACAGTATGCTCGGGTTTGTTTGTTTGTGTGCGAGAGTATCTGTGTGAGTATGTGGGTAGAGGAGAGCAGAGCTCTGCTGTTTTTAGCAGCCTGCTAACAAACTGATTATGTTTAACAAGATGTTAAAGAGCCATCACATACATACATACACATACTTGAGGTGCTTAGAAAGAGAGAGACAGACGGAGACAGACAGACAGCAACAGGAAGAGAAAATACAGCAGGCGACAGAGCGGAAAACTGCTGCCATTGCTTTCTGATTACTGCAGAACTGTTTGAGATTGCCATATGCAAGTATAAAACCTTTCTGTTGTAGTCAAGTCCTTGACATTTTATCATTTCAAGAGCAAGAAGTTTAATTTAAAGGCACAGAAAAATAATGTCATGGACACTAGTTTGGTGACAGTAAGATTTTGAAAGAAGTACAAAAATTGAAGGGGGTCTGAATACTTTCCGTACCCACTGTATCTCATGCTTACTAGACAGCATTTACTTGATCAAATATACAGTTAAAACAGTAATATTTTAAAATATTATTACAATTTTAAAAAGTTACCTATTTTAATCTATTTGAAAATGTCATTAAGGAGTGGCTTCACAACAACTCTGTGACTGTTCTTGAATGGCCCAGCCAGAGCCCTGACTTAAACCCAATTGAGCATCTCTGGAGAGACCTAAAAATGGCTGTCCACCAACGTTTACCATCCAACCTGACAGAACTGGAGAGGATCTGCAAGGAGGAATGGCAGAGGATCCCCAAATCCAGGTGTGAAAAACTTGTTGCATCTTTCCCAAAAAGACTCATGGCTGTATTAGATCAAAAGGGTGCTTCTACTAAATACTGAGCAAAGGGTCTGAATACTTAGGACCATGTGATATTTCAGTTTTTCTTTTTTAATAAATCTGCAAAAATGTCAACGATTCTGTGTTTTTCTGTCAATATGGGGTGCTGTGTGTACATTAATGAGGAAAAAAAATTAACTTAAATGATTTTAGCAAATGGCTGCAATATAACAAAGAGTGAAAAATTGAAGGGGGTGTGAATACTTTCCGTACCCACTGTATCTCATGCTTACTAGACAGCATTTACTTGATCAAAAATACAGTTAAAACAGTAATATTGTAAAATATTATTACAATTTTAAAAAGTTACCTATTTTAATCTATTTGAAAATGTCATTTATTACTGTGATTCAGCTGAATTTACTCCCCTCTTCAGTGTCACATGATCCTTCAGAAATCATTCTAAAATCCTGATTTGCTGCTCAAAAAATATTTCAAATTATCATCAAAGCTGAAAACAGTTGTGCTGCATAATATATTTGTTGAAACTGTCATACATGTTTTAAGATTCTTTGACGAATATCTAAGTTCAAAAGAACGTAATTTCTTTGCCACCTCATATGAATTATAACTTTGTTTTCGTGTAAACCACCAATTTTCAAAAGAATCATTTGGGTTTGAATCACTGCATTTCATACTATGAGATAATAAAACGATTCAAACCTAAGCATTTATCAATCTTGTCATGCTTACGGCAAATATATTCAAGCGTCAGATTTCCAAATGAAAGCTCACTCTCTAACACTTTGGTCTCAGGAAACTTGACACATGTGAAATTCAGTCCAGGACTCTCTTGTCCAGAGAATTCAACAGCGAAGTGATTAGATGTGTAAATTTGAAGAATGCCCGCAATGCAGTCAGCACCCCGGATCACAAGCTGAAGAACTGCGTTTCTGCCGGCAGCACTCTACAACCAACAACATTTCTAGGAAGATTTCAAAGGACCAAACGCCACGAAGGCATTTTATAGCTGCGTGTGAAGTGTGTATGTGTACCACACCCATGTGTCAGCAGGGTTTGGAGAGATTATTGCGGGGCTGGTGCCAACCACCCCACCTCCCCTTCGACAAATAAAATAGCTAGGGGTGAGAATCACAGCAATTTCGCAGCCTAAATAGACATGCTTTGAGCTTTTCCAAAAGCTTCAGGTCAGGAAGTCACACAATTAGCGATTACTTTGACCAAAGCTTTGTTATATCTCTCTCTGGCTCTGCGAAGCGTTAAGGCAGTGGCGTTGAGACAGAAACACTATTGTGCTTTCTGCACTAAACAATGGCTCTTATTTAGCCTGTGGGGTCCAAATGTGTGTTAGCTCATTTACTCTATGTCTGCCAAAATTCCTGATATGGATCCTATTACAAAAGCAATAAACAGCCAGACAGTGTGCCAGTTCTGGAAGAGCACGCTGAGGCGTACAGAATAAGCCTGCCACGGGCACCCTGCCTGTCTCACACGGGCTGCAGGAGTCCAGCGTTTCTGAAAAGACAAGTGAATAGCTCTTAAGACCTAACCGAGGTGGTCTTCTACATCCTCTAGGAAAAAAAGAAACTGCCAAATCAAAAAGTATCAGCCAGACACGATAAGAAAAGAATCCAACAGTAATTTAATCGTTCAACCTCCACTGCACTAAAAAAAGGTGTTAAAGTGGTCATGAACAATTTAATTAGGAAAAAAAGAATTGAAAAGCGACATTCGAAAAATTAGTTGCATAAACCTTTTTACAACAGAATTTTTTTTTTACTCCGCTGTTATTGCTATAACTGCATACATACGGCTTGAAACAAAAAAAAAAAATTAACAACAGGCAAGAGATCACATAATTGACAAGCTGACTTTGACACACGCACTCGGTTTTTTTGTTTGTTTTTAAGCAAGTACGCATTATTTAGAATCTTTTAGAACTTTTTTAGATTTTAATATTTTACAGAAATGCTTCTTTTTAACCATCCATTCATCAGTGAGTCCTGGAAAAAAAAGTATCACATTTTTCACAATTTCACAGCATTACTGTTTTTACTGTATTTTTGATCAAATAAATTCAGTCTTGGCAAGTATAACAGATGTAAATGTTCAAAAACATTAACAGATTCCAAAAGTATCATCACAGTAGTGTGATGTTCGAAAATGATTGAAAACTATTTTAAGACTGGCTATAACAACTTTTTTTAAAGGCTTATAGGAGCTTTAAAAAAAAAAGTAACACATATAGGATATATTGTTATATTGTCCAACTCAAAGTTTGATGCTGGTCATCCACAAAACAATTTTTTTCTACATTTTTTTAATTTAAAGACTTTCAAAAAACAACATGTACTGAGAAAAAACTACAAAAACAGCTGATGTATATCTTCATGGTTATGGCACAATGTTGTTACATATTTCACATTCAAAAACGTTAGCCAATCCAAACAGTGCATCAATGAGCTTTAAAAATACAGTGGCAAAAGTCGACCCATGACATGATAAAGACCAGTTAGCATGGGCGGTTTAATCCCTCTTAACACCAATCTGAAAGTAAAAAGCACTGAGATGAATGGGAATGCTAACCCTAATTGGGTTAAAGGGTCAGGGAGAGGACAAAAAGCGGTCATATAAAATTAAATTACAGTTTTTGATGCAAGAAACATTTGCATTAAAAGTGGACCTTGAGGAAAAATTACAATGATGAAAAAGTGTTATATGACCCCGTTATGCAAAGCAGAATTCATGATGTTGCATTTATGAAGTGTGGCAAAGCCACATCCATCACTGCTGTCATCTGATGTCACGTCACTAAGGTTAAAACATCTGACAGTAAAAGACAATTTTCTACTAACAACTGGAATACAGTTGACTTGGAACTGACGGCAGTCAAGCACAACTGTGTCCCACCCCGCAAACTAGGGTGTTTTTCTTTTATTTCTAGTGCAGTGTCACTCATGTGCTGTGGCAGCTGTGTGTGTGTGTGTGTGTGTAGCAGTGTGCTATTTCCAGCCTCAACGCAGCCAGACTGTGAGGGCCTCTCTGTTGCTCAGTCGAAAAGCTACAAACATCAACAACAGCTGCTCCCCAACAAACACCATTTGACCATGAGAAAAACATGCTGTATAGCCTCTAATGGCATTTACATGAAAAAACAAAACAAATCACAATGCCGTAGACACACACCACAGTATTTCCAAGACAACAATTCCAATTAGATATAGCCTACTAGATACTACAAAGTCAAAAGCCATACTTTAGAACAGCAGTTCTCAAATGGTTTCATATTTTATAAACCAAAAATATTTTTCATACAACAATAAATCAAAATGTCCTTAAAGGAATATTTCACCCAAATAAAAAGTGTTATATAAATGTACTTACCATCGGGCCATTCAATTGTAAATTAGTTTCTTTATCAGAATGGATTTGGATACATTTAGCATTCCATCACTTGCTCACCAATGGATCCTGAATGGGTGCCGTCAGAATGAGAGTCCAAACAGCTGATAAAAACATCACAATAATCCACACACAACTCAACATACAGCTTTTCACTTCACAAGACATTAACCGATGGACTGGATTAGTGTTGATTACTTGTGAATTACTGTGATGTTTTCATCAGCAGTTTGGACTCATTCTGACGGCACCCATTCACTACAGAGGATCCATTGTGAGGTGCTCTAATGAAGATGGCCTGAGTAAATTTTCAGCAGACTTCCAAATTTGGGTGAACTATTCCTTTAAAATCAAACATTAAAATGTATTGATATTACCATGAACTGCATAGGCCCAACAATATGCAAAATTATTAACATGACAGACTTGGAAGTGAAAGTGTTATTTACAGTCTGCATGTTTCTAAATGACTTAAATTGCAATAGGTTCATGCTCTCAGCAGCCAGTAATTCACCACACGCATCACAATGTGGTCAGCACAAATCATGTTTATCCTCTTTGTAAGTGAACCCATATTTAAATGTCGTGTGGGTCATATTTTTCTCCAAGAATGAGGGAATATCAAATGCTTTTTTTTCATTTTGTTCAATTAGGCTAGTTTTAAATGAAAGACACATCCGTGATGAAATACAATACAGTTTTATTGGACGCGTGTCCTTAGATTATGAAAATAAAATATATAGAAAGCCCCTTATAAAAAAAGATATGCCTATTTATTTCGCTATACAAACTATCCATGATTATAAAAATAATTTCAATAATTGGATTTGGCATCATTCATTCTTCACGACCTATAACAGAGCCACTGTTCTAGAACACACAATGACTATGTTTACATGTGCACCAATTATGCGATTATTTGCAATAATCAGAATAAGGACTTCATCGCAGAAAGATGTTTACATGACACGAGCAAACCTCTTCATTCCAGTTTACATGCAATTTTCATTATTCTGATTATTCACCAAGTATGGTTATTTTTACCATTATTTGCATACTCCACAGCACAAATAACAAACTCACATATTTAGGCGTGTTACTGGCCACTGTTTATTGTGATTAAAACAGGCATACACCACATAGATTAATGTGATTATGGTTACTACAATAATGAGCTTAATCGCATTATTTTGATCGAAGTATTGCAATTACTAAAGTAGGGCTGCACGATTAATCGCATGCGATATTTAACGCGCAGATGCGCGTTAAATATCGCATGCGATTAATCGTGCAGCCCTATACTAAAGGTAAAGTTTTATCGCAATATTGTCAAAATCCCATTATAATTGCATTATGAGGGTACATGTAAACGCACTCAATCCTCACAATAATTATATTTAATATAATATAATATATTTACACAATAATCCTGTTCTAGAATGTTCATTTCACACCTGTAAGATTGCTGGCAAGTGTATTTCCAAGACATTAGCCCCCCGTCCAGAACTACAGACAATAACACCGTGTCTACACTGGAAGCAAGCAGCATCGACTCGTGCTGTGACAGCTTGAGGTTGTCTACTCTGGAAGTGTTGATGCTGCACGTCAATGTTCACTAACCACAGATCATCTGTACGCTCGAGGCTACACTTCAGCAACAGTAAAATGGAAGAATAGCTTGGATAACTTAGCATTATTTTCAGCGTAAATCTACTGGTATATAAACACACCATGAACTATTGAAAAATTAACTTTATGTGTGACCCTGGAGCACAAAAGCAGTCTTAAGTCGCTGGGGTATATTTGTAGCAATAGTCAAAAAAACATTGTATGGGTCAAAATTATTGATTTTTCTTTATGCCAAAAAATCATTGGGATATTAAGTAAAGATCATGTTCCATGAAGATATTTTGTAAATTTCCTACTGTAAACATATTAAAACTTAATTTTTGATTAGTAATATGCATTGCTAAGAATTTCATTTGGACAACTTTAAAGGCGATTTTCTCAATATTTCGATTTTTTTGCACCCTCAGATTCCAGATTTTCAAATAGTTGTATCTCGGCCAAATGTTGTCCTATCCTAACAAACCATACATCAATGTAAAGCTTATTTATTCAGCTTTCAGATTATGTATAAATCTCAATTTTGAAAAATTGATACTTAAGACAGGTTTTGTGGTCCAGGGTCACATATATTATAAAATATTTACTGCATTTTTGTATATATGGTTACACACCATTAAAAAGTTTGGGGTCAGTAGGTTTTTTTTTTTTTTTGCAGAAATTAACACTATTATTCAGCAATAATATTATTCATGCATTAAAATTTATCAAAAGTGACAGTAAAAGACATTTATAATGTTAACAAAAGAGTTTCCATTTCAAATAAAAGCTGTTCTTTTGAACTTTCCATGAAAAAAAAAAAAGAATCATGGTTTTCACAAAAAGCAGAACAACCATTTTTTTATCATTTGCAATAGTAAAAAACATTTCTAGAGCACTAAATTAGCATATCAGAATGATTTCTGAAGGATCATATGACACTGAAGTCTGGAGTAATGATGCCGAAAATTCCCCTTTGCCATCATAGGAATAAACGTACGCATTATCATGTATTACACACACATTATATTATATTATATTATAATTATAATTTTATTTACTGTATTTTTTTTATCAAATAAAGGCAGCATTGGTTGAAAAAGGGGTTATTTAAAAAAACCTCTTTTAAACTGTAAACTTTTGAACAGTAGTGTTTATATATTTTTGCATACATTTAACACA
>NW_015548521.1:849206-868894 GCF_001515605.1 Sinocyclocheilus anshuiensis | reverse complement strand
AACACACATATATATATATATATATATATATATATATATATATATATATATATATACACGGCATATAAAAATATCTGTATTGCCTCATTATCAAGTTACACAGTTATAGGTGAAAATTAGAATGGGTATGTTTTATCTGTCAATTTTCTGGAAAGCTGTGGCACTGCTATGGATACACCTCTGTTCTAAAATTCCTACTTATTTCTAATTCTGTACAAGCATACCTACTGTATCTAATCAGAATCTAAGTCTCCACTTAACCGTTTAAAAGTCATGGAATCACGAGGGACGAGTACGGCGGAGAGTTCCAGAGAAAAGCAGCTCTTGCTCTCTGGCTGTTTTTGGCTCATGCTAGAGGAAATATGATTATGCAGAAGGGGAACGGTTTCATCAGCACCTGGAGCGGTGCGTGAGAGGGGAGGTTAGGGCCGAAAATGGGGGGGATTTATGAAGTGAGCACATACTTTAGCCCTGGCAGGAAGTCATTAAGCTGTAAGCTAGAATACAGAGAGAAGCGCTGGCATCTGCGCCGCTGCTGCGACCGTTCAAGCAGAGCAGCGGCTGTACGTTTAAACACTACAGTATCTTGTTTGTCATTTCAACCGTCAATTAGCCAAACAATCAAGATGATACCTCTTGAACTGGCAGCCAGCGGAGGTGGTGAAACGGCAGTGTGGTCGCTCAACTTCCGTTTATGTGCTGCTGACGCTGGCTAATACAGAATGATGTTTATACGCAACGTGTTATTCTAGACATCCCAGCTAACAGTGAACGTTCTCAGAAATGTGGCTAACGTTCTGGCCAGGTTCTCTCAAATCTATGAACAAATGTTTTTTCCAGTAACATTAATAGATTGTTCATAAGTTATGTGGTCTTTAAAAACGTTCTTATAGTGTTAGCACAAAAAAAAAAACACTATATACAGATTCATGCACTTTTTATTTTATAATATTTAATATATTAGTGACTGTAAATGCAACCTATTGACCCTTTATATAGCAACACGGACACTTTTTGGTCAAACAGAAAAACAGAAAGCCAATGCCAAATACCATTTGTCTACTATTTACAGGGCTGTTAAATGCTTGAATCTGATTGGCTTATGAATGTTCCGAAATGTGTGCAATTACTTAATGGGAAACGCACAGATAAAGTAGTTCCAGGCAGGTCTTGACCGCATTACATGCCCATATCATTTCGCCAAACGATTTCAGTTATTTCAAAAGGTCAGACTCAGGTAATTCACACACACACTTGATATATCTCTCAAGTACAACATCTGAACAATGTCTTGAGGTGGTGACCATAGCATAAAGCAGAACAATTGACTCTGGTTCATTGAATTATTAGAAAATACTGCACACCCAAGATGGATCATGCATTATTTTAGAATAATTCAACGGCCCGTCATCAATTACTCCTGACTTATATTGGTGTATAAAAATGACTAAATAGTGCAAAATATTATAGTTCCTGAACAAAAAAGTATTAAATAAGCACATGAGCAAAACAATGTTTTTAAAACATTTTAAAAGGGATGTTTTCAACTTTCAAAGACCATTCAGAAATAACATTTTCATCAACATAATGGAAACATTAGCAAAACATTCCTAGAACATATTTTTGTAAACTGGGATCATCCCATGCTAATGGGCTGCATACATAAAATAACCAGCGCGTCCACTCAGATTTGGAGAACATTTTTCAATAAGTCATCAGATCCAACGAGACAGAGAAAAACATTTTGCAATGGGTCTGATGACCTTTCTTGCTAATGCTCAGCCAATCAAGATCCAGGTTAACTCTGAAAAGGTTACATAGAGGCTAATAGGCCTTTCATTTCACACCAATCAGCAAAGCATAAATGTACTAAAACATACTAGGGCAGGGTAATCATGAGGGAAGGGAGTGTGAGAGAGAGGAAGACAGGCCTCAGAGAACCTCTCCCATCTCCATATCTTATTTCAATGTGGGAATAGCACTCTCAGCAATTATTGTTAGTATCAGTCAGACCATAAAGGCTTTTCCCCGTGGAGCCGAGGCAGCTATCTCACGTTCAGAGCAGGAGCTTGTCGACAATTGTTACACTAATTGCTTTCACAGCAAGCGTCATTTATAAAGAAAACATGCTCTAAGACACACACAGAGGCTCAACATATGAGACTACACACACACTCATTACGGCTGTGCCAACTAGAAGCAATAATGTGCGTGTGCGAGCAAGACTGAGACCGATTTCATGATGATTATGTCGGCAATGTTGAATAAAGAAAATGTGAACATGGTGATGGTTTTAATATGCTTTTTATTTGACCATTAACTTTAACATTTGACTCTTTCTGTGAATCAGTGAATCGATTTAAAACAATTTAACAATTAATTTGCATGGAAAAAAATTGTTCCATGCAAGGCATTTTTTTCATGTTAAAATGTTTTAGTAAAATATTTTACTTTTTAGTACTAAATATAGTACTATTTATTGTTAGAGGTCAACTGATATGAATTTTTGAAAAATAAATAAATACATTAAAAAAAAAGTAATTAGTAATGCTTGATTGTAAAAATAACGGCCTTGGCAATATATAGGTTGATCACTGTAGTTATTTACTGTTATCTGGTGAATAAAAATTATTTAATACTCTATAAGATTATAGTTCCTCCGTCTGAAAAAAATGAAAAAAAAAATAATAATAACAACAATAAATAATAAATATCCCTAAATATACAAATGTAAATGTGTAAAAATAAATAAATAAAATAGTTTTAGCTATCTCACCCAACCCTGTGTGCTATCCATGTCGAGATATAAAGTTGCCAATTTTAAACAAAAACTGTACTTCATTTTGTACTTGTACAAGTGTAATCGGCTTGAAATACTATATATTTTGTGGTCACTTACATGAACATGAAGCAGCCAATAAAATAAAGCAGCTTAAAGACATTCCATTGGTTAGATTAAAGGGGTCCTATTACGAGAGCCTGTTCTAGTACACCCCCAAAACAAAATCAAGACTTTGTAAAAGAGCATAATAGGACCCCTTTAAGGCCTTGTTTGATATATTTGATCGACAAACCTGTGCATATAATGATTTGAAACTTGTTTGGAGAAATTATTCATCAACACGCAGAAACAAGACAGCAAACCACAACCACAACTCAGATAACCAAAAGCCCTGAAAACGAAAGTCAAAACAGGCTCCAACACGTCAGAAACAAGTTTATAGCAAACACTTCTATGGTGTCAGAGGGAACTACACTTGTAGTTTTTTGGAACTACAAGTAAAAAAAAATCATCCATATGCTCATAAATCATAGCGGAAAAACACATCCTCAAATTCAATGTGTAAGTGTTTAACAGTAATAGTTTTCACAGAATGAGAAACTTGGACTAGGGAAGGTCTGCCTGTTTAAAAAGAAAACACTATTACTTAATGAGCCACTTATGACTCCTCTCAATTTCTTCCCCATTATTTTTATTGCAATTTTCAGAGGAGCACTAACGCTAGTCTGTTGTTTCTGTCTTCCCTGAACAGCTTTCTCTGCCAGCGGGTGCTTCGTGAAAAAAAAAAAATTGCTAGAAAATAGTACAAGTGGAAAATAAGGTGAATTTTCAAACTTGGCCTTGGAAAGGTTTATTGCTTACTGTTTGCAGTCTCTCGCAGAACACTGTGTTGACTAGTGTCGAAGTCAAACAAATACTAATGAAAAACTATGACCTCAATGAAATCTTTAAAAAAAGCATATTAGGTCACAGTTTTCATTATCTTTCCCTCATGTCCACCTCTTCATCTCCCACACTCACTTGCTCACTCTCTCAAAGAGACAAACTCATGTCAAAAACATAAAAAAAAACACCATCCAACACCTTACCACACCATCTCTCCACCCTCCTGTCTGATTTGCAATGCATTTAGAACAGTTATCAATAGGTTTGACACCTTTAGAACAGGAAATGTGCAAATGTGGACACCAGGAATACAGAAACAAGTTTTCATCATCATTCTCATATCTTAAAGGCTTAGTTCACCCAAACATTTAAATTAGCCCATAAATTACTCACCGTTCAATGTTTGTGGAAATAAATATTGAAAAAAATCGATTCGTGGCCTTCGAGAATCGATATTGAATCGACCACATTTTAAAAAACGATATATCGAAAAATCAATTTTTTTGCCTAGCCCTAGTCTCACATCCCTTCCACTGATGTTTATTCACTTAATGGCTAAAGTCGCAAATAATAAGTATACTATTTTATAATGCTTTGTCTATAATTGACAGTTTTGGATAATGGATAATGTTTTCAAAACACTTACTCATGTGCGATAGCAAGGGACCATTTAAAAAAAAAGGATAATTTTTCAAAAGCAATGACGTTAGCCAATCGGTGGCTGCTTAGTGACAGAGGGTTTCAAATAATTTTTACACACACACAAACACACATATATACTTGTTTTTGTGCAAAAACTTTAAGTGAACCTCAAGGAACATATTAAAATAAAAAAATCCAGCCAAGATGGCTTTAAAGAACTAAATCACCAAACTGGAGACGTCACATTCCAGTACAATGCTTTATTGAAGGCACTTCCCAAAAAATCCCTATGATATCATCAGCCTCGCCTTTGTTTTAACTATTTATCACTGAATAAGATGTTTCTTTGTGTGTCAGTGAAGTCATATAGTCACAATGAGAAAAAACAGAGATCGGATAATGCAGAAATGCAAATGAAACACTTCACAATCACATAGGGCATAATTACGCAACTAAAATTCCAACTTGTAACATTGAACCCAGATAAATATATAACCGTATGGATCAACTGGCTCAACAAAGAGGATTTACATCCTGTATCCAGCACAACCACACACTCACACAAGCCTCCTCGTTCTCTTGAGGGGGAATAACTGCAGCATTCTTATCAATTAAGTGCTTCATTACACAGAAGGATTTAAAGAGCTGGGGGGCATTATGCAATTTTGCTAAAATGCATCTCAAAGCTTCTACCACACCACATCATATCCCACAGCTTGACATTTCAATCACCCCGGAAAATTCATATACACAGGTATGCTGATTCAGAAGCAAATCATTAAGTAGCAAACAAATGCATCTGATGGATTTCTTTTCCTTTGCCAGATGGAGAGCTCTGCTCACTTAACTGTTCATCAGACATGCAAAACACGAAGAAAAGTTCAAAGAAAGATGCATTTATCTGCAGCGGCCTGAATTACACTGCTCATGTGGGTGGATTCTCAAAAGAATCATGCCAACTAGAACATCTTCAAAATCCTTATATTAAGTGATGTGCTATGAACAACTTATATGAGCAGAACTAGTCTCTCTATAGGGCTCAGATCTTCACTGTTTGTTATCAAAAATGAATGAATGAATGAATGAATGAATGATGCATTTATATAGCGCTTTATTGTGTATTGTTGTACATCCAAAGCGCTTTATAATCATATGAGGGGGTCTCATATGCGTTTATATTTTTGCATCATCATATGCGTATATATTTTCATTAAAAAATTAATGCGTTTATGAAAATGTAAGCATGCCATAAGTAATCAGACCAGGGAATGCCTACTTATCAGGGTCAAATGCCTGAACACGTCTGCAAAGCAGAGAAATAACTACTCAATTAGTAGCTTAATGTTTAAATGAACACAAACTGGCTTTTTTATATAACCGTAACATAAATCATTTACTCTCGAGAGGTACTATGTCAACTGTTTTCACAGTCAATGTAGAAGCATATCTCTGTTTGTTTATGTGACTGAGCCCTGTTTTACTGTTCACTGGTCATGTTAGGCCACTGTCATTTGTTATGAATGTGCCCACACAGACTCGCACTCACTAGCCAATAACCCACCACTTCAGCTGACTATACAACTCTCCGCAAGGCTGTCTGCACAACGCCTATGTAAAGCTGTTGTTCACTTGCCCTTATTAGCTTCTCTATTGGTACAACAAGTTTAAACACACTTGATGAATCAATGATCCTGTCTGGAACACACACACACACACACACACACACACACACACACATTCACTCTATGAAGGTTTACAGTAGTTCAGCTTGACTTACGGAAGCAATCTGGACATAATGCTGGTGATTTCTGTTTTTAATCTACGTATGGGTCAATGACATGACATTTTTTGGTCAAGATCTGTCGGGCCATCCTAAAACTAATACAAAACGACTAGATCTACTTACAACTTTTCAATTTCTGATTAATAACAAGTTTTTTGTAGGGCTTAAAGTCAAAGTATCTTATAGGCAGTGTAACTTGGATTAAATAGGTTGGCATAATCAGAACGATCTTTGTAGCTAGCTTGCTTTGAACTATTATTAATACTTGAAGAACACATTAAATAGCCAAATCAAAGTCAGCGTGGCACCCAAGTGGGAAGCCATTTTGGTCAAGAAAAAAAATGAAACCGAAATAATGGAGTCCCTCATAATTGTCTCAAGGAAGGTCATTAGGTTAAAGAAATTATATATCAGATTTGACCTTTAAAAAAAATAAATTTGCTGTAGGTCAAATGAGTAACCCCAAAAACGCCTTGATATTTACATCTCAAAATATACTCCCAAGTACATTATTTTAGTCTTTCCAAAAACTTTGCACATAAATTTTATACTAGATTTTCACAAAATGTATGTTTTTATCATCTTGGACGACAGTATTTGTCATAGCCACAGCAGTCATGTCATGGTAGGTGCCATCTCAAAGTGACATATCAACAGATAAGTGACATTTACAGCTCTTTTTCTCATTAAAAAAAACCCCAAAACCATAAAAACCACAACTTCCCAATATGTCATGAATCATTCAAGCAATTAAACACATGACAAGCTCAAGTCGATATTGATTTTCTTATTCAAACCCCAAACAGACCCTTCATAATGATTCACTGTATTAATACGAAGTGACCTGTCAAACAGCAAAAGGTCACAGCGCCAAAAACACATTAAATAGCCAAATAGTCAGCGTGGTGGCACCCAAGTGGGAAGCCATTTTGGTCAAGAAAAAAAATGAAACCGAAATAATGGAGTCCCTCATAATTGTCTCAAGGAAGGTCATTAGGTTAAAGAAATTATATATCACAGATTTGACCTTTAAAAAAAAATAATTTGCTGTAGGTCAAATGAGTAACCCCAAAAAGCCTTGATATTTACATCTCAAAATATACTCCCAAGTACATTATTTTAGTCTTTCCAAAAACTTTGCACATAAATTTTATACTAGATTTTCACAAAATGTATGTTTTTATCATCTTGGACGACAGTATTTGTCATAGCCACAGCAGTCATGTCATGGTAGGTGCCATCTCAAAGTGACATATCAACAGATAAGTGACATTTACAGCTCTTTTTCTCATTAAAAAAAACCCCAAAACCATAAAAACCACAACTTCCCAATATGTCATGAATCATTCAAGCAATTAAACACATGACAAGCTCAAGTCGATATTGATTTTCTTATTCAAACCCCAAACAGACCCTTCATAATGATTCACTGTATTAATACGAAGTGACCTGTCAAACAGCAAAAGGTCACAGCGCCAAATGTGACCTCTGTTACGTCACAACGGGAACTATTACGTCAAAAACGCTCAGAGGGAACGGAACTTCTGGAATGCGACATTGTGACAAGAGCAAACACCTGTTTAGCACCCTCAACTGCGAGCGGTTGTGTCATCACAATCACATAAAGAACAACAACAACAAAACTTGAACCGTCGCCGCGGCCGTAGACGGTCAGACGTGTTCAGAATACTGAAACCGGTTCTTACCTCGAGACGGTCCAAACTGACGAAACTGGCTATAGCAAATCCATCAATAATATCCTCCTCTTGAGAACTAGACTCGCGTCTCTTCCTCCGGGTGGGTCGCGGGGTTTTGCTCGAGGAAGTCGAGCGCGGCGGAGCGTTTTTACCGGGACTTCGCTCCCGTTCGGAACCAGACGAGGGGCTCCGATGTTGGGCTTCCCCGGCGCGCGCCTCCCGTTTCCGTCCCCTCTCGCGCTGCGAACGGGATCTGCGACTCTGCTTCACTTTCCCTTCCATTTTAAAATCGGTGCGATGTCCTCCCCCCGCCCCCCCCCGCAAAAAAATAAAAAAATGACACTCGATCACGTCAAAACCAATCGATTCCACACAATCAATAAAACACACCCATAGATACTGGAGCCTGTAAACAATTTACAGTATGACCTTGGATGTTAAGCTCCGTAACGTGGTAAACAAACAAATGTGATCCATGCAGAAGGCGTGTGTGTGTAATCCAAAGCACGGCGTCACAGGATCGAAACGCCTCGCTTCATTTAAACAGGTGCAAAATGGCTGTTTAATTACGCTCGCGTGAATTCCATGCGCACAGCAACTTTGTTGCAACGGAATACAACAACATCAGTGTGTGTGTGTGTGTGTGTGTGTGTGTGTGTGTGCTGCAAGACCGCACGCTGGATTCATGTTGCTGGCCCTGCTTTAATTTCCACCCGTTTCTTGACCCGCTGTGCCAGAAACAACAAAATAAGCATCCGCGTGTTTGTCAAAGAATTTACAAATAGGAACTTATTGCATCGGCAAGTTTCAATGTGAAGAGACGCCACGGTCCGTTATATCCCCCAAAAATCCTTCTTCAGCACACAATCCGCCAAAAACAACTCATATCCAACCAGGAAAAGAGTTCTTTATCCAGCAGAGAGCAAGTTGAACGCCTCCATTCCTGAACGCTGTCCGCGCGCTGCGGCTGAAGGGAAAGACGTCGTCGGCGTGTTTGTGGGAATACGTGAAGCGTCGCTAAGTGGCTTTTAAAGAGACAGCGGACGCTTCACATCTCCTCTTCTCTCTGTTCTTGCTCGTCTGAAATCGCACTGCGAAGTGTAAACGCTCGGAGTCTAGCAAACTGACGTACTTCCGCCACTTCTGCGATTGCCAGAGGAAGTGAGCTGGTTTATTATATTACTCCGAGGAACTTCTTTTTTCGTGGCATGTCGTTTGCAGGGTGTTTCTCGTCGCGCAGTTAGCGAGCTGTCGGCGGCATCAGTGCAGGCTGCTTCAGAAGCCCACACAGCAGCCTAAACGAGAACTTGTGCATCATCTGCCTCAAATGGTCTCTTATACATTCCAATGACCTTTAACCTAGTTGCAATGAAGGGACATGATAAATAAAAACTGTCACCCCATTTGAGGCTCAGAGTATTACACAGCATTTCTGCCTTCTATCCATCCGTCCATACTTCCTATGTACCTATCTATCCATCCATGCATACACCCATCGTTCTTTCTATACACCATTCTATCTACCTATTTATCTATCTGTCCATCGTGCATCCATCGGTCCATTGTACTTTCTGTCATCTATCTATCTATCTATCTATCTATCTATCTATCTATCTATCTATCTAGTCATGTTATCACAATGTTCAGAATGTCTACGCAAGACTGTGCTGTTTTACCGGGGATCTAGATGTGCTTGGATACACTAGCAAAAGGTCAAACTCTGCAGGACTGTAAGGGTGAATTGGAAATGGAGAGTGTCAGCAGGGTTAGGAGATAGGAGTAGTGGGTACCTAAGCTATATCATTATCACCGAGGAAATATAAACTGAATGTGAGGTTGTCTTTATTTAAAGAAAGACAGTGGGAATTATTGGAAGGATTTTGAAACTGAGGTGAGCTTTATTGAACGCATCACGCTGAATTAGATTAGTCATTCACTGAAATGAAATGTGAAAAGGCAAGTATAAATGTCAAAGTAAATGCCAAATCAAATGTAAATACATTTCTTTCTTTCTTTAAAAGAAATACCTTCACTCACAAACGGCTTTGCTTTTTTGACTAATCTTTTCTCAGGAAAGTCACATAGTCGGGATCGGTCAAAGGCTTAGCTCAACATTTTTGAAGAAATTCAGAAATGAGTTCTATTGATTTTTCACCTCCCCGCACCTTCAAGCTAAACTAACATCCCGACAGACTGTGTTATGTCAGTTCAGCTTTTCTTTAAAGATATCTGCACAAATCAATACGGCTTTGGCGGAGCATATACAGTAGATCCCTGCGAGAAGTGTGGACACATTCAGCGTACCTGGGCTTTTGATTGATTCTGTGGAACATACTGATGCTTATCCTCTTAACAGTACTTTCTCTGATAACCATTTGTATTTTCCTTGATAACAATCTGGCAAGTCAGAGCTTGAAAACAGAGTCGGCGCAAATGTGATGACTAAACGCTGGGAGCATTTCATCCGTGCTGATCTCTAAGGAGTATGTCAAAACATGATGCCCATCCTCTCTCCCTGGACGGCCCCTGTAATTGCTTCTTAAGAAAACATGGGAACTGACAGTAGCAATGCTCTCTCACACATTTCACAGGTCAAGCAAAGAGACAAAACCACATACAGTATAAACCCACTCTGAGTGATACAAAGACACTGCACATACACAGAGGGAAATATTAAGATATGCCAGATAGAAATTAAAACAAGCAAACTAAAGCCAAGGAGACTGTAATTGAATGCAAGTGGCTCTCCTAACTAGATTGGGTTTATGAATTTCATGACATTTCCAAACACTTGCCGTGTGCATGTGTGAGCAGAGGTATGTCGTTTCCAAACATTACTGTGGTTATGTAAATGTACTTAAACAGGTAAATCAGCTCAGTGAAGCGATATCTGAGCTGAAGGGCTTGTCTTATCAAAATATAAATATCAGTGCGACTGAAATAAAAACAGCTGCATGACTGAATTAATCTGATTAAGCTTCTTAAAATAAAGCTGAACCAGTGGTCAACCATTGTGTTTTGCTACTGAAACAAAATTGCTACCTACCGTTCAAACATCTGTTCCAAAATGCTGTTAAAATGAAAAAAGTAATTTTCCAGAAATGACATTTAGAAAGTCATGATAGAAATCTAGTGAGATATTAAAGGGACAGTTCACCCTAAAATGAAAATACTGTCATCGTTTACTCGGAACCTTTATGAGTTTCTTTCCTCTGTTGAACAAAAAGAAGATATTTTGTAGAATGTTGATAAATAGTGGATGGTAACCATCGTCTTCAATGGTATTATATTTTTTTCCCCCCATACTATGGAAATCAATGGCTATGGTCAAATGTTGGCTTACCAACATTCTCCAAAATATCTTCTTTTGTGTTCAAGAGATGAAATAAATGAATACAGGTCTGAAACAACTTGAGTGTGAGTAAATGATGACAGAATTTTTGGGTGAACTGTCTCTTTAAGAAAATCTCCGTTGTGTAATGTATTATTTTCTGATGGAGAGAAGCTTCTGTCCAATCTGAAAGCATCTTTCCATGATGTGAACAATCACGTTTTTTTCCTCTAATGTCACAGTATAACAACTAAATGGTGTGATGCAATCAACTTTTTGACTGATGTTAGAGTGACAGCAGACGTATAAAATTGGAGCTTCTACAGACTCAAACTATTAATCTTCTAAACTTCTCGAGCCAGCAAATAGCTGGAGACGACTTGTTGACATTTTGACATTAGATCCTGTTCATGCATGACATTTAAGCAGCATACTGCTGTTAAACATATAGAAAAGGCTGTATTTTGGAAAGATGGCACAGAATGTGGTGCTTTGGCCCTTTAATTTGAAGAGCTGCTGTTCTTGTAAGGAACCCAGGATTGAATCTGGCTTGGACGTGTCCCAGTCCTGTTCTCCCTCGCTCTCCCTATTTTGTCTGGTTACTTCCTGTAAAATAAAGGTAACTGACAAATTTAAAACAAGTATGTGTGAAAACATGCAATGAACAAGACCTGTGGTTCCTCTGCTTGCAATGACTTAAAAAAACACATTATATTTTTGATATTTTGTTAATTTTTTTTAAATGTCTGTTTGTTTTTCAGAACATATGCAATTAAATTGATCAAAAGTGACAGTAAACACATTCATAATGTTACATAAGATTTCTAAGATGGTATCAAGCTTTCCACAAAAACATTAAGCTGCAACACTGTTGCAAGCACCAAATCAGTATAATAGAATGATTTCTGAAGGATCATGTGACACTTAAGGCTGTAATGTTATAATGGCTGCTGAAAATCCAGTTTTGGAATCACAGGACTAACATACATATTAACATATTTTTAATTAGAAACCAGGTTTTAAAAAATTACAATAACATTTCCTGTCATTATTGAATTTCCATCAAATAAATGTAGGCTTGCATTGCAGACTGCTTTGCACTGAGATTAGATAGATAGATAGATTGCAGATGTAACTACATATAGGTATTTTTAAAAATATAAGTACAATGTAAATACATGTATGTACACAATAAGTGCATTCTACCAAATGATTAATTTAAATGTAAGTACATAGTAGTTAAGGCCACCTAATATAAAGTCTATGTAATTACCTTGTATATTATATTTGCTTAATTAACTTCATTCAAACTACACACTAAATAGACTGTCACTACTGCTAATTTTAAAGTTCACGATTCAACATCCCAGTGAAGAAAAATAAGTCAGCTACCACATAACTTCAGAACACTGGCACAATCGCACAGAGGAATTCTGTTCCTCTGTGCATGAGTTTGGTTTCTCTTCTATCCTGTGCACAGCGGTGATGCTGCTGTAATAAAGAGAGGATGTGACAGAGGTGTGTGAACACTGGCGTGCTTTCACAGAACAGAGATGAGAATGGCCTCTGACTGTCCTCCCAGTGGGGTTCCTCAGTCTGGCATTTTCTCTCTGTCTCTGTCTTTGTTTCTTTCTTTCTCTCCTTCTCCTTTCTCTCTCTTTTGCGCACAAACACTCCAAGGCCTCTTTAGTTAAAACTGTGTTTCTGTTATCTGGGATCAAATGCACATCATGGCAGCCTTCTTGCATTCAGCACAGCGTTTGCTTTGATATCTGTGTCACTTGCTGGGTCTCTCACAGAAACTCTTGCTTTTCAACTCACATGTAGTGCGTAATTCTTTACCCTCCTCTGCCTTTAAGCGATGTCTGTCTGAAGATACTAATCCCACGCTGCTTTCTCAAGGTGATCGAGTATATTTGCTGATTTCATTATGAGTGGTAGAAATATTTAAATTTCCCTTCACTTTCTAGCTAAAATAAAATTTGAATAATTCACTACAATAGGATGACCACTCAGCAGACAAACCATTGTAAACCAACCTAAGCTTGTTAACAGTAAAAAAATAAAATACACACACTGAAAGAAAAAAATGGAAACATCTAAATGATCTTACAATAAATATTATTTTACATCACTAAATCAACATAAATTAACATAAGCTATACCAATACAACATCATGTAGAAATAACTTTTTAGGGTAAGAATTGAAGTTACAACTTCGTATAATACCTATATAAACACACACACACACACACACTCCCCTAACCCTAAACCTACCCCTTACAGAAAACCTGTTTGCACTTTCAGATAAACATCATTTACTATTTTTAGACCACAGGCCGGTCCCTACAATGTCAAATATTTCAGGTTTTACTATCCTTGTGGGGACATTTGGTACACAAGTACACACTCACACACACACACACACACACACACACACGTGCATGAGTATTATTTAATATCATTGAGATACTATTAAAGATTGAATTTTATTAGTTTTATTTTAGTTTTCCTTTTAATTTTACTTAAAGTTTGAGTAATATTGATGTGTTCTTGTCATTTTTATTATTTAGTTTTATTATTTTTCTATATATTTATAAAAATACTTATTTCGTTTTTAGTTTAAGTTATTTGAAAATTTGTGGGAAAAAATATTTGTATAGATTTTATCCCAGTTAATGTTTACTTTATTTCAAGTTCTAGTTTTTATTTTCAATTTTGTGTGTGTATATACTGTGTATATATATATATATATATGTGTGTGTGTGTGTGTGTGTGTGCATTAAAAATACAACATATATTGTATTAATTGCATTCGATATATATAGCTAGAACAGCTAATTTTATATTCTGTAGTTAAATTTTTTTTTTTTTTTTGCACAAACTGCCAGAAAACACCAGCAAACTCATTTCCCCACAAAAAAAATAGACACAAAAAGAAAGAAATACAGGCAGTAATAACCCAACAGAAACTAAATATATATGAAACAACGGCATCCAGAGAGTGGCTCCATTGATCCCTGCACACAATGTATTGGTTTAATTAAGAGAAGCAGTGTCCTTGCTAATTGATTCCTTGCCTGTGCGAATTACCTACACGCAAAACAACCGGTGACTAATGACCCATGGAAATCTCGCTTTTACGAACTGGACACACCGCAAGCTAAACTTCCTCCACAGCTGACCGGCTCCCGCCACACATTTGTGAGGATTACAGAGCTGTTAGCGAGAGCTGCTCTGCTCGATCAATCCCCCCGTACAGTGCTAAAGGCTCTCATCAATTATGAATCAATCAGGGAGAGGGTGAAGCTACCATTGATCTGCTGAGAGAGAGAGGCAGCGTGCATCAGCATGCTTTATAACTGATAAAGCAGGTGTTGATTTTCCCAAAGCTTATTAATCATCAAATTATCCCTCATGCTTTTGTTTATGTGAAGTCTCAGTAGAGAGGAGGTAAAGACAATAACTCAATCGCTCATTTAAATTCCCAGTCTTGTGTAAAGAGAGGAGGTTCATTACCAGATTAATAAACCTGGGCCTCTGGCTCCAATGTTTCCTCAAAAAGAACCAAATGAAAAAATAATATAAAGTATGAAATAAAACTAATAAGTATGAAACGTGAATTTAAACAGTGTGTAAAGCCAGTGGCGGCCCATCAGAGGAGACAAGGGAGGCTGATTCTTCCACAAGAAAATAATGAAGCCCATTTCATAAAAAAACAAAAAAAAAATCACACTTTGGTATTATTACTTATTATGAAATAAAAAGAATTTAAAAAGCCAAAGTTATAAGATACTAAGTCACAATTATGAGATGAAAAATCACAATTTTGACATAATTATGAGACAAAAAGTCATAAAAAGTTGTAATTATGTGATATTAAGTCATGACATAAAAAGTCAACATTATGTGACAGTCATAATAGTCAACTTTTTGTCTCAATTTGAACCTTTTATCTGATTATTTTGGTTTTGCCATAATTTGTCATATTTTTTAGTATGACTTTTATCTAATCATCATGACTTGATATCTCAATTATTTTGTCATAATTATGACGTACCAATGCATTTTTTAAATGTACTGTATTTCTTATGTTGGTTACAGTTTAGCATCATTGATATACCATTATAGTTGTTATTCATATTTTGATTAGTTTTTATACTTTCCGTTTTCATTTTAAAGTTTGAGTAATTTTGTTGTGTTTTTGTATTTTTTATTTCCCTTCTCTTTGTTTTGCATTTTTCTATATAGTTATTTTCATTTTTTATATTTTACTAGTATTGCAAGTTAAACTAAAAGTAAATAATAAAAGCTTTGGCAACTAAGTTTCATTTTTTAGTTAATAAAGGATCAATGTCATACATGCACTTAATGCAATACAGAAACAGGATTGTTTTCTTTCCTAATAAATATTAGGAATATAGAAGTAAATAATAGCTAGACAAAATATTCTCGCAACTATTTCGTGGATATTGTTTTTGTAAAATACGTAATCATTAAAAAAGCATTAAACTTGGTGAGATTTCATTTTACTAATAGTAAATTTATATTAATATTGTAGCATTAGTTGCTTCTTGCTAAGGTGGTAAATATAAGTTAGCTCTCTGCCTGCTTAAACATACTCCCATGGACACTTTCAAAGGGAAAGGCTTTGTCGGGTTTTGTTATATCAGTCGTCAGGACTCCGAGAACATCTCAGGTGTCTGATGGTTTGTGTCTGTGTGTGCACACCCGCAGCATGGTGGTTAGCCACAGGAAGTTACAATAATAACAGACCAAACCCACCACACTGTCATGTTCACTGCAACTCATCGCTGGCGTTCTGCAGGGGAGTCATGGAAACTGATCTGTTCTCACTTGGCATGCAGGGTTTGTAGACCTGGACTCGTAGAAGAAGAGAGGCGTGAAAGTGTAGTCAGTTTGCTGGGTTTTACACTGAGACACAACACAGGAAATAATGAATGACACCTCACACAATGCTGCAGGTCGAGGTCAAGTGCCACATGCCACTCTGACAAATGCAGTTTGAAGCTCTTGTAATACAGATGCACTGCATTTCAGAGGTTTACACATGACTTGTAGAGGAATATTTATCAACTAGTGTTGTGTAGCCAGATTTTGATGACTGTCATAATGCCTAGTGCAAATTTCAGCTTTATCTGGGCAACAACAGCCTAATTATACATGAAGCAGGGCTTTCGTGACTAGTTATTTTGACTAGTTGGCTAGTCTGTGCATCAATGTTTAATTTATGTAAATGACTGACCATATACCATGCAGCAGAATGCATGTTGACAGATTTATGCATAAATAGTGGCAAAAACAGTCGTTCAGCCATTTCAGCCTTTGGGCAGCACTTTTAGTTAACAACGTTTTAGGGCAGTTTTGCAAGAATTTCTGTCAATCTCTGCAATCATTTGCTTAAAGGGGTCATATGATGTTGCTAAAAAGAACATTAGAGTGAGCGGCGGCGGGTGTGCTTGCGTCAACCACATGTGACGACCCCGGGCTGGACTCCGCTTCGTCCACGGTGAAAGCCAATCTGGCGATCCACAGCGAAGTTGATGTATTTCCTCAGCGACCAGCATGAATCAGCTCTAGGCATGACGAAGCAGATATCGTCCTCTTTTGGAAGACCAAACAAAGTAGTTTCGCTTTCACGACGAAACACACAGCGTCTTCACGACATGGTGGCGGCAACAATACTACAGCGAGAATAAAAGTTATGCCTTCTTTCTTTGCGTGAACATTTGGGCGGCGTTATGCAAATCGTCCCACATAGTGACGTAGACATGTGGGGGCGTGTTAGAACGAGCCGTTTTAGGTAGGCGTGGTTGACTCTTAACTTTTATAAAGAATATCTCTTTGGATTTGAGACTTTAGTCTTTGCAACTTTACAGATCTTCTTTATGCACCAAGAGCTTGTATCACTCCAAAGAAAAAGGAAAAACTGAAATCGCATCATATGACAAAATGCCCTAGTGTTATTTATTTCCACTTTTGCATAATTCCAAAATAATTTAGTTAGATATTTTGTTATATTATATTATTTTCTTCCTTTTACAATAGAAAAATGTCATGCATGTACAATGGGAAGCAATTTGTGGAAGGAGGAACTTTCCTCCTGTTGTCGGCAGGTATAAAACAAACACAACTGAAGTCACGAGATCTATGACTAGTCAACACAAACCCGGCAATTACACATTCTGCTGAGACATATTTCATGTAGTCATTGTGCATAATCAAATGCAATATGATCAATCAAAATGCAGAAAAGACTCATTTTATAGTCACTAGGGAGAGCTTATATTAACAAGTGTAAACTCTGGGGCATTTACACATAAATAAATAATTTAATGTTTACTTATGGTATTTTAAACGATCAAGAAAAACACATTAAAAGCGAAACTCTAGATATATTTGTTAAATTGAATAATTTAAAAAATGGTCTTACAGGAGAAGCATACATTAAGTCATGTGATCCAGAACTGGTTGAAAGAGAGCCAAGGCATTGACTAGTGACAGAACTAATCAACTAGTCAGCAACATCTAGCAAGAAAAGGCTGTCTGACTAACATGTGAAGCAACTAATCACTTTAAGGGGTGTGTAAATCTGAACTCAGACAAAAACAAATATATGCTTTTCAAACAGAACCCTAGAATAATATCTGTTAAAAAAGTTCAATGCCATTAACTTCAACCTCTGTCAAGTCCAGTATCTGTGTAGTAAACCTGGGAACCATCAGACTGATAGAAACCTGCACACAAAGACGGGAATAAAACCAGACACTCAGTTTGAAACTATTATTTTTAGTGTGCAATATGCATCAAATATCAATTTATCACAAGACTTTTGCCCTCTAGGAATAGCGCTCTATATGAAGGCCAAATGTGCCAGATCAGCCATGCTATTATATGGCAAAATATTCTGCTTTGTCTGGCAGGTGTAAAAAGTCACCTTCAATGAGTGTCCATCTGTCCCTCTCTGTTACTGTAACACTCAGGTTAGAGCATGCACACGTATCTATATGAGTTATGGTGTGCTAAGAGTGTTTATCAGCATGCATTTGAACTCTCCTGCCCTTCCTGGAAGCAAGCCACAGAGCGAGACCAGTGCAAAATCTCAGATTCATGAATTATAGAGCAACCTGAGCTTTAAAAGAATGCTGACCGGTTGGACTTTGATGCAGTATAGAAACATCAAGTATAGGACAAACTCAACCAGAGTTTAATGAACTCCCTGTAAACCTGCGGTATCGTCTGCAGGCTGTGTTCCCATCGGCCTACGAGAAAATCATTTATACGTGTTTAGATTTTGCTCTCTGGGTTTTTTTCTTTCTGTTTGTTTAAGATGACGTAATGTCATGGTGATTAAAATGAACCTTAATCTTTTACCGTATACTGGGAAAATGGGCAGAGGATCCATTCTAAGAAATGTGGAAAACAAGCAATCTGAGATAAAAGAGAAAAGATAATATGTGGGTCATAAAAACAGAAGACCAGTTTTTCAGATGAAGTGATCTTTTGATCTGACATTGCAGGGATTCCTCAGTTAATTAGATTTTGATCACGATAACTAGTTTCTTAACATAAAAAAAATGCATATAATTCAATAAAATGTACAGTTTGTACATTCAAACTGTACATTTTATTGAATTATATACATACACTACGGTTCAAAAGTTTGGGGTCAGTAAGCTTATTATTATTATGTTTTTTAAAGAAATCAATCCTTTTATTAAGCAAGGAGGCATTAAATTGATAAAAATGACAGTAAAGACATTTATAATGTTACAAATGATTTGAAAAAAAGAAAAAAAAAAAAGTATCACGGTTTCCACAAAAATATTAAGCAGCACAACAGTTTTTGAAATGTTTCTTGAGCAGCAAATCAGCATATCAGAATGACTTCTGAAGGATAACGTGACACTGAAGACCGGCGTAATGATGCGGAAAATTCAGCTTTGCATCACAGTAATAAATATATTAAAATAGTAATAAGTTGTTTTAATTTTAATAACATTTCAAATAATATTAATTCTATTTTTGATTCTATTTGAATCCCACATTTTTGACCAATATACACATAGTTGGGTTAGCTATGCGTTCTAATGTTTTGGGAAGAACGCTGCAGAAAATGAATGGCTTGCATTATTTACAACCAGTTAATTGAATAGCAAAAATCCATCCAGTAATGTGTGTTGCTGTAACACCCAGTAGTGTTGGCTCAGCGCCTGACCGAGACTGCCAGGAACAGTAAATTGTCTTTGTGAGACAGAGTACTATGAGTGTGTGTGTGTTCTTGTTCTGTAGTGTTATTTAAATAAGAAGAGTGGCCATGCTTTGGCAAGTTACTGGCTATGATTAATGACTGTACAGATGGTTTGCAGCTGCCATTTATCATGGGAATTAACCCCAATATTTACAATAGAGAGAATGTGAACACGTACACACAAATGAGTGTTTGATAGCTTAACCAGTCGTAACATGCTTCTCTGCAATGCTACCGCCTGCTACCTGTGTACACACACGCACACACACACACACACACACACACACACACACAC
>NW_015548521.1:838555-847815 GCF_001515605.1 Sinocyclocheilus anshuiensis | reverse complement strand
GTGTGTGTGTGTGTGTGTGTGTGTGTGTGTGTGTGCGTGTGTGTACACAGGTAGCAGGCGGTAGCATTGCAGAGAAGCATGTTACGACTGGTTAAGCTATCAAACACTCATTTGTGTGTACGTGTTCACATTCTCTCTATTGTAAATATTGGGGTTAATTCCCATGATAAATGGCAGCTGCAAACCATCTGTACAGTCATTAATCATAGCCAGTAACTTGCCAAAGCATGGCCACTCTTCTTATTTAAATAACACTACAGAACAAGAACACACACACACTCATAGTACTCTGTCTCACAAAGACAATTTACTGTTCCTGGCAGTCTCGGTCAGGCGCTGAGCCAACACTACTGGGTGTTACAGCAACACACATTACTGGATGGATTTTTGCTATTCAATTAACTGGTTGTAAATAATGCAAGCCATTCATTTTCTGCAGCGTTCTTCCCAAAACATTAGAACGCATAGCTAACCCAACTATGTGTATATTGGTCAAAAATGTGGGATTCAAATAGAATCAAAAATAGAATTAATATTATTTGAAATGTTATTAAAATTAAAACAACTTATTACTATTTTAATATATTTATTACTGTGATGCAAAGCTGAATTTTCCGCATCATTACGCCGGTCTTCAGTGTCACGTTATCCTTCAGAAGTCATTCTGATATGCTGATTTGCTGCTCAAGAAACATTTCAAAAACTGTTGTGCTGCTTAATATTTTTGTGGAAACCGTGATACTTTTTTTTTTTTCTTTTTTTCAAATCATTTGTAACATTATAAATGTCTTTACTGTCATTTTTATCAATTTAATGCCTCCTTGCTTAATAAAAGGATTGATTTCTTTAAAAAACATAATAATAATAAGCTTACTGACCCCAAACTTTTGAACCGTAGTGTATGTATATAATTCAATAAAATGTACAGTTTGAATGTACAAACTGTACATTTTATTGAATTATATACATACACTACGGTTCAAAAGTTTGGGGTCAGTAAGCTTATTATTATTATGTTTTTTAAAGAAATCAATCCTTTTATTAAGCAAGGAGGCATTAAATTGATAAAAATGACAGTAAAGACATTTATAATGTTACAAATGATTTGAAAAAAAGAAAAAAAAAAAAGTATCACGGTTTCCACAAAAATATTAAGCAGCACAACAGTTTTTGAAATGTTTCTTGAGCAGCAAATCAGCATATCAGAATGACTTCTGAAGGATAACGTGACACTGAAGACCGGCGTAATGATGCGGAAAATTCAGCTTTGCATCACAGTAATAAATATATTAAAATAGTAATAAGTTGTTTTAATTTTAATAACATTTCAAATAATATTAATTCTATTTTTGATTCTATTTGAATCCCACATTTTTGACCAATATACACATAGTTGGGTTAGCTATGCGTTCTAATGTTTTGGGAAGAACGCTGCAGAAAATGAATGGCTTGCATTATTTACAACCAGTTAATTGAATAGCAAAAATCCATCCAGTAATGTGTGTTGCTGTAACACCCAGTAGTGTTGGCTCAGCGCCTGACCGAGACTGCCAGGAACAGTAAATTGTCTTTGTGAGACAGAGTACTATGAGTGTGTGTGTGTTCTTGTTCTGTAGTGTTATTTAAATAAGAAGAGTGGCCATGCTTTGGCAAGTTACTGGCTGACTGTACAGACTGTACAGATGGTTTGCAGCTGCCATTTATCATGGGAATTAACCCCAATATTTACAATATGAACACGTAGAACACGTACACACAAATGAGTGTTTGATAGCTTAACCAGTCGTAACATGCTTCTCTGCAATGCTACCGCCTGCTACCTGTGTACACACACGCACACACACACACACACACACACACACACACACACATGTGTTTACTTAGCTATGCAAATAGGGACATACAATATGACCTTGAATGTTAAAATTATTTAATTTATTATGAGTCATTTTTCTAGGATGTCCCCAAATGTCGCCAAAGAATGATTAAGCTATACTTCTGGGGACAAAGGATGGCAAAATAAACACATACATGTTCATAAAACACATGCACTCAGTCGTACAGAAAGATATCCCTCAAATGTCAAATTGTAAAAACACTCCTCATACATCTATAAACTATTACTAAAATCTCAGTAAATATTTCAAATTAGCAGACTCAGCCCTGCGTTTCAATAGATTGCATGTTTAAAAGTTTATTCAATTATTAAAAGTTGCTAAATGTGAAATCTGAAGTTTGTAGATTGAAGAATTACAAAAAAGCAACAGATAACAGCATGTGTAGACTACTACAATAATAACAATTATTTAATCACTTTCACTTTTCAATTCAAAAGTCTTTTATAACAGGAAACAGTCCTCCAGCTGCATTAAACAATGATGTCTTAAAATATTCTAATGTGTGCAAAACCATCCATTGAAACTTTTATTCAGAAAGGACGTGTTAAATTGATTAAAAGTGACAGTAAAGACATTTATGCTTACAAAGAAAAAAGAAAAGGTTATTTTGAACCTTCTATTAATTACAAAATCCTGAAATACTGTATCATGGTTTTCCACAAAAAATTTTAAGCAGTAAAACTGTTTTCATCATGGATCATAATAAACATTTCATGAACACCAATAGCTGTGAAAAATGTAGATTTGTCATTACAGGATTAAATACAACTACAGAAATAAATAAATTACAATTTAAAATATATTAAAATAGAAAGCTTTATTTAAGATGTTAAGAAAAGTATTTCTAAAAACATTATTGTGTTTTCTGTATTTTTGATTAAATAAATGCAGCCTTGGTGAGTATAATGGATTTTTAAAATAAAAAAATAAATATAAATAAATAAATAAATACACTCTCACCAACCCCAACCTTTTGAGTGGTGTGTGTGTGCATAAATATATATTTAAGATAATATGTTAAGGTATGTGGATTTTAAGGGTGAAAGGGAATCACAATCAATAACACTGACATTTCATTTATGAGTGCATATTAACCGTTGCTTTTGTTCCTTACATGGTACAAATGTATATAAGCGGTTTGATATGCATCTAAACGTATCAAGCGATTTGAAATGATGGGAGTAAAAGTGCTTTATCTCTCTCTCTCGCTCTCTCCTCAAACTCCAATGCAATCACAGTGACTACAGCAGATGAGCGAAGCGAGAAAGAGGACAGAGAGGGACAGAGAGGGACAGAGAAAGAGATGAAAGGGAAAGCAAAATGCCAACCATGCAATATAAATGCAGAGAACGCTTGTAGCTGCTGAGCCTAATAACTATCGGCCCAGGCTCAGTCCTGCTTTGATGGCCCAATCTTCTAAAGTGAAACAGGTCAGGATGAGAAATCCAGAGAGATTTAGAGAGGCTGACAATCTTGTCAAAGACTCACAAGCGTGCAAACAAGCAAACACGCTCACAGAAAGAATATACTCATAACATAAGGAGCCTTAGGGGACAGAATACAGAGAAAATATCTTCAGTATGTGTCTTCTCACATGGAATCAATGAGAATCTTCTCAAAAGAAGATTTAATCTTTTGTTACTAGCACCAGTTAGAGGAAAGGCTTTGTATTTTGGAATTTTCCCTCTCACAAAGCTATCGTATGTCTTCATAGCACTCGGAATATAGTGCTTGAGTCTTATGCGCTTCTTTTGTAGAGCTTTTATTGGAGCTCTATCAGCCCTAGTTCTCATTCATGTTCATTCATCTATGACTAAGAGCAGCGTGAACACTCCGCTAAACATCTTCTTTTGTGATTTACAGAACAATGACAGTCAGTAAATGACAGTGAGGGAGTAAATGACAACTTTCATTTTTGGGTGAGCGATTCCTTCAACTGATTATGAAATCACAGGTGAAATCCTATAACAACATGATAGATTATATTTTATATGCCATTTTATGGTTCATCAGCCTTTTATCTAAATGGCTGTATTCATGTGTCAAGGATTACAAAATGAAAAAGCAATGTCAAACACAATGCGACTGAACAGAACACAGTGCGGCACAAAGCAGGATGATAAATATTTCTCCACCCTCTCTGATGTATTGTGTCTCTGTCAAAACAAACAGGAGCTACGAGCCAGAAGCAGGAAACAGGCTGATGAGATTTGCACAGTGTGCTGTTATTGGCTCAAACAATGGGGCCGAACAGACGAGAGCGGCCTAGTGATTCCTCGCAGCGGAGCAAAGGGGTGACTTGTACATGTTGTGATCTGTAACACACTGTTTTCAACTGGACACGGTCAGATTAAGCCCGGTTCCTGAATCCTGGACTACAACATTTTTAATGGTGATTCAGATACTTACAAGCTTGTTCTGTTATGTAATATAATACAGTGGCCCAACTGAGTCACACTTTAAAATGTATGTCATAGCATTAGATAAAGTAATTGTAAAGTATATAATAGTAGAATTTATAATTTGTTTTAATATATTTTTGTGTTTAAAAATTTAAAACGATATACATTCTGTAAAAAAATTAAGTAAAATAAAATTTTAAAAAGCCTGAAATTATTTTACATTTAAAATGGTTATGAAAAGATCTAGCATTAATTGTTTGCAGATGCATTTTAGTTTGATCAAAAGCTTAGAGTCAGTAAGATTTGTTTTTAATGTTTTTGAAATAGGTTTCTTATACTCAACAAGGTTGCATTTAAAATAATGTTTTTTATTTTAATATCTTTTAAATGCACTTTATTTCTGTCCATTTTCAGCAGTGTCAGATGATCCTTCAGAAATCACGCGAATATGTTGATGTGATGCTCATGAAACATTTCTGATTATCAGTGTTCAAAACAGTTGTGCTGCTTAATATTTATGTGGAATAAAATAAAATAAGGATCAATAGGAAGTTTAAAAGAACAGCATTTATTTGAAATGTAAATATTTTGTAAAATTATAAATGTCAATTTTAAACAATTTAATGTTTTTTTGCCGAATAAAAGTATGAATTTCTTCAATATTTCTTCAATTAATTGACACCACACTTTTGAAAGAGTAGTGTATTTCAATTTAATACAACTAGATTTAACATCTAACTTGCTTAAATATACCCAAATTCTTCTTTAAACTATGTGTATAACATGCATTTTTATATTATTTTGTAACATTATAAATGTCAATTTTAAACAATTTAATGTTTTTTTTTGCTGAATAAAAGTATGCATTTCTCCCCATTTCTGCCCAAATTATTTTTGAAACTATAGTATAATAAAACGATGTGTATACCATGCATTTTTATACAATGGCTGAATGATAAAAACAGGCTTACCTCGGTCAGGAATCAGAAATGCTAGGTGTGATATGTAACTGAGCAGCAACAACAGGCCTCTTGATTGTACGGTCTCTAAGAGAAACGCTCTTCAGCTGGAGAGGAGGAAAGCAGAGGATTGTTATGGTTCCCTGGATGAAGCGGTGTACAGTGTGGATCATTGAGCCAAATTCCCTCTCATACTTGGATGGAGTCCAGACTCTTTCCAAGACACATATTTAAAGAACCTGAGCTTTGAGCACAGAACAAATGTTTTAAAAGAAACAGCTACCAAAATGATCTCTCCACACTACATAAAACTCATTTTAAGACAGACAAAGCATTGTTCAAAGCTGCCCGAAAGGGTGAACGGTGAAGAAAGATGTCAACCACAAAAACAGTTTAATTATCTGACATCAATTAACTGTCCTAATTTTTAAAATAACATTCATGCGACCCTTAATTTCAGCTTCATATGAGATTGATTTTATTGTTGGGTGTCTATATAAGATGCATCAATTGTCAAATGTTCACATTTGTTCTGATGTTTGGCAGACAGCCTTGCTTAAATGGACTAATAACTGCTTTTGCTGTATTGATGTTTGCCTTTGGCTTGTGAATTCACTAAGGCTTCACTAAGGCTAAATTGATTTACGCTCATTGGTTATTTGTCATTTAACAGATGATCTTTATCTTCAGCAACTTTTTAGTAATGATCATCACATTCTGGGTTAAAACCATATCCAGATCTTCATTTAAAAAGATGAAAATTTGCTGGAAATGATCTCACCCTCAGGCCATCCAAGATGTAGACGAGTTTGTTTCTTCATCAGAACAGATCTGGAGAAATTAGCATTCCATTATTTGCTCACCAATGGATCCTCTGCAGTGAATGGGTGCCGTCAGAATGAGAGTCCAAACAGCTGATAAAAACATCACAATAATCCACAGCACTCCTGTCCAGCAATTAACATATTGTGAAGTGAAAAGCTGCATGTTTGTAAGAAATAAACCAACTTTAAACTGTCACCTCTTGCCAAAATACCAATCCATAATAATAACGCTTCCTCCAGTGAAAAAGTCCATCCCCTGTCCAGACCAATATCCACCAACATATTTGTTTAGAACTGTTTTGGACTGTTTTCACTGGTAAAAAGTGCTTGATCTGTGCATATTTTATAACTTTATAACTTTTTCTCTGAAGAAAGCAATATTTTGGACTATGGACTTTTTTTTTTTTTTTTGTTAGTTATTTGTAGTTATTTTAGCTGGATGCAATGGTTTGAAGTTAAAAATGTCTTCATGATGAATTTGTTTATTAAAAATGGATTATGTACATTACTGTGTTGTTTTTATCAGCTATTTAGACTCTCATTCTGACGGCACCCATTCACTGCAGAGCATCCATTGGTGAGCAAATAATGGAATGCTAATTTCTCCAGATCTGTTCTGATGAAGAAACAAACTCATCTACATCTTGGATGGCCTGAGAGTGAGTTCAATTTCAGCAAATGTACATTTTTGGGCAAACAATTCTTTTAATCACTACTTTATGCTAAATGCTCATTAAATTGATACATGTTATAATCCTCAATACCATAAAGTGACGATCAGATTTTGAATCAAGTGTGCTGCTGCTGCTCTCTATTAAAGTCTGACTTATCACAAATTCTTACATAGTGAAGTCATTCAATATTTTCATGCACATAAAAAGCTAAAAACAGTATCTGCAATGTGAAAATCTTACATACAGATTAAAACGCGCACCCTGAAGGACAGTCAATGTCCTCTACAGAGTGTCCTCTGTGTCTCAGTTACTGTATTTGGCATTGGTTTTAATTCGGTCTTACGTGACCATGTGCGGTGAGACAAGCGCTTCGTCCCCGAGGCGAGTCACAGCTGCTACTGTGGACAATATAGCTGCCAGTTACGGAGATGATGGCAACGTTGGGCTGCCAGGGGCTTCGGGAGCCATCGTCCTGTAGAAAACAGCAATGACCTGGCTGATGAGGCGAAGATGATTGTAACAAAGTTTGCAGTTAGGGAAGAAGGACGAGGAAGTCAGGGGTGGCGGGTAGACCTTTTATTGGTCGCCACAAACAACATATAACACAATGAGCGCTTCTCGGGTTTCGCAGTCAGGTGTCGTCGCACACTCTGCTGTCTCTCTCCCCCTATCCCAGGTCGGCCGCCGCTTATCTCTCGTCTCCCCACCAATCACTGGAATTGCAAACAGGTGTTAATCATTATTCACTTGACCTCCTTATCACCGCTCGTCTCCAAACCCACTCTCCCGCTGCAGCCTTTCGCCTTCCCCAGAGATTAAAAGGGGGCTCGCCAACCCCCGGGCACGCCACCAGATGGTCTTCAGCCAGCTGGATGGCCTGCGGCAGCGACGTCGGGCGGTGGCACTGGACCCACTCGGCCGTCCCCCGTGGTAGCCGAGCGACGAACTCGAACACGGGTTTCGGCACCAGTGTAACAAAGTTTGCAGTTCGGGAAGAAGGACGAGGAAGTCAGGGGTGGCAGGTAGACCTTTTATTGGTCGCCACAAACAACATATAACACAATGAGTGCTTCTCGGGTTTCGCAGTCAGGTGTCGTCGCACACTCTGCTGTCTCTCGCCCCCTCTCCCAGGTCAGCGGCCGCTTATCTCTCGTCTCCCCGCCAATCACTGGAATTGCAAACAGGTGTTAATCATTATTCACTTGACCTCCTTATCACCGCTCGTCTCCAAACCCGCTCTCCCGCTGCAGCTTTTCGCCTTCCCCCTCCCCGCTCGCCACAATGATCTAGTCCAAAAAAAAAAAAGACCCCAGAATCAAGGCCAAACATTTTGACAGACGAGGAGATTAATCTATTTTGTGCACTTACCAACTTTTCTTCTTTGTGACACCTGGACTTCTTTTAAAGCCTCCCATAGACCCAGTGCTGTATGGTGGTCCTGGTTCTGTTTTTCATTCGATGAAGCCTGTAAACTCAGACCGAGTGAAAAGAAACAGAAACAACAGCCTCAAGGTGAGGTCATCACCTCACTTTAAAAGCTATGAAATAAATCTACAGTATGCGATCTGTTAGCACATACACACACACACACACTGCTTTTCTGCTTTCAGAGAAACGACTGTTTGCTTCTGGCTGTAATGTCTGAGAGAACACATCTTTCAAATCCTGAGGAAGAGCTTTGTGTGTGTAGCTACTAGCGTTATTCATTAGCTTGGCAGAGGCCTGCTGCAAAAGAGTCAAACTGGTGGCATTACTCACAGGCTCTGCGTAGGGTCCCTGCAGAAGAGTGGGATTTTATAACTGTGTGCTTTCCGGAAAGCCAACATATGGGATAGATTTCACCAGCACCCACCTCTGCACTTCTCTTTGTGCTGGACAGAAACGTTACTCTATAATGTAAAGGGTTGGGTTAGCGGACAGTATATGGTACATGCAAAATTACAAAAAGTTCAGCATTACAAAATATATTAAAAAAATGGTAATTTACATTAATACATCATATTAAAAACCACAAGACCTAAAACAAAAACAAAACAAATGGATCCTTTTTTTTTTGAGAAGTCTCCTGCTTCTAAGACTTTTTCCTCCCAGTCAATCAATCAATCAATCAATCAGTCAGTCAGTCAGTCAGTCAGTCAGTCAGTCAGTCAATCAATCAATCAATCAATCAATCTCCATAATAAATATTGAAATAATACATTGATATTTGTATTTAAAAATATTTAAAAGTCTATACAATATATTTAAAACAAATCAAAATAAAGTTCAAAAGTTTGGAGTAAGATTTTTTCAATTTTTTTGTTATTTTTCACATCAATAATTTTATTCAGCATGAATGCATTTAATTGATCAAACGTCACAATAAAATATTTATATTTTAAATAAATTGTAGCGAATCAGCTCATGGGGAAATATGAATAATTAATCATAACTAGTTATAATTAATTATAAATATTTAGATCCGCTGTAGATATTTACTTGACCTCTCAGGGTCAACTGTCTG
>NW_015548521.1:828315-838492 GCF_001515605.1 Sinocyclocheilus anshuiensis | reverse complement strand
CAGATTCTTAGTTCAAACACACCTTTGTAAAAAGGTGCAAATGATACTTAATGTATCAATTAATAAGACTAAGTTTGAATACTTGCACGTCTCATCTGTCTGAAAGAGAGGTTTGATGCAATCTGAAGGTCCAAGTTGATCTTTGCTGAAGTTGGTTGATGAAAAAGTACCAGTTTGAGTCAGATAATCTTGGTGAATGGAAAAGTCAAGGCCAAAGCCTGGCACGTACTTAGCGGGGTTGCAGAAGCGTTCTAGCTCATGTCTCAGAATCTAACCGAACCGTTGCCATGGGGACCAGGGGCCTGTTCGGCTTCCTGGGGTGTTACGCATTTCGGGGGAAGGGTCCATAGGTCCTCGTATGGCTTGTTAACTGAGGGGTGTTACAGAGTATTTGTTAAATATAGCTAACAAAATATATATTGTGTGTTTGATTGGTCCAGACGCTACAAAATGCTATTCTTTTCCGCTTTATATTTATAAGTATCCTGAAAATAATGCACTGTTTCTACCAAAATATTAAGCAGCACAAATGTTTTTAACTTTATTAATAATAAGAAATGTTATCTGAGCACTAAATCAGCATATTAAAACGATTTTTGAAGCATCATATGACACTGAAAACTGGAGTAATGGCTGCTGAAAATTCAGCTCAGCAATCAGAGGAATAAATAACATTTTGCAATGTATTAAAATAGAAAACAGTTATTTTAAATTGTAATAATACTTCATAAGATTTCAGTTTTTACTGTAATTTTGTTCAAATAAATGCAGCCTTATTGAGCACGTGCCCAAAAATTCGCACACACACACACACACACACACACACACACACAAACACACACAAATGGTCTAATTTGTTTCCAGCTACACTATCCTAAGGAATTTTTGGAAAAATATCCAAGGCAAGGTCGACTCTTAAACTCCTTTTAAACACTTAAAAGATTCCTAAGCTATGAAACCGTAACCTCTGAGCAATAAAATGTTCCTCCGGGCACGCATTGAGTGCGAACAGACCACGCGCAAACCATTCAGCCACATACAGTGGTTAAAATAGACCTGTATAATACCCATCTGAGTCGTATTGCTGTCCGCCCCAGACTGCATTAGTATGTACATATTTAGCCCACATATTCGAATCATCGGGCAGCATTCAAGATGAATAACAATCAAACGCAGAGGCAGCAGGCACAGCACAGCACAGCAGCAAACGTCCCGTGGTCTTGCGTGGTCCTTAATTAGTGTGTCCTTCATCCTGTCTTCCTCTGGGCCTCTGGTACCCCGAAGGTCCTCTGCAGATTAATTACAAACACCAGGCAATCATATTGATTCCATTCAGCCCAAAGACAATGCTCATGACCTTAAACATGTACGGGACGGTAAGGATGCTCGCCAACCTTGCACGCTGACCCAAAACCAGTATTAAGTGTTATTATGTATATATTTATTATGTATTTCTTTAAGAGGGAATGTTGGATCATTGTTTTTTCATTATCATTGATATATTATTACAGTATTTGCAAATATCTTGATTTTTTCCTTTTAATTTTAGTTAAAGGGTTAGTTCACCCAAAAATGAAATTAGGCTGTGTTTTACCCCCGAGGCATTCTAGGTGTATATGTCTTTCTTCTTTCAGATGAATCCAGTCGGAGTTATATTAAAAATTCTCCTGGCTATTCCAAGCTCTATCATTGTAGTCAGCGGGTGTTGCATTGCTTCAGTCCAAAAGAAGTTAAATAAAAAGCACCCATCCATAAAACAAAGTGTCTCACACGGCTCTGGGGGGTGAACAAAGGCCTCCTGTAGCGAATCGATGTGTTTTTGTAAGAAAAATAACCATATTTAAAAAGTAATAATCAATTTAATCTAGCTTGCGCTCATTGTTGTACACGGAAGCAGTTCCGGGCGGATGACGTATGAGGTCAGCTTTTGACAAGTTTTAGTTTTAGTTAACGACAATAACCCTGTGTTGGATTAATATCAGATGTGGGTGACAGGTTTGATTGCAATTAATTGCTACTTTCAATCCGATCATATACAACCAGGCTGAAGAACAGCTTTTATCTTCAAGCCATCCGACTGCTTATAAGCCAGCGGTCCTTCATTCAACTCTGCAAAACTTTACCTTTGACATTTAATAATTGCCATTTCGGACACAGTGACTTCTACCTCAGTATTCTCACTCAGCTCCACTTATTTGTATTTATTGTCCTGCCTAGAAAAATAGCACGTCACTTTGATATACCAATGCCCTCCACCTGTCTGTGCCTATAGCTGTATATGCTTATTTTTACCACATTTGTGTATAGTCCTGTTAAAATTACTCTACGTCTGAGCCTCGTCACAAGCATTTCAATGCCCAGCTCCCCAGTGTAACTGTGCAAATGACAAATAAATGCCCCTTCACTCTTGAATCGATTGGTTCTCCATCTCAAACTGTCCCTTAAACCTTTCATGCCTCATGACGGATGTACATGTTTAATACGGGCAGCGAGCCAGGGGTCTGGATTTAGCATGCTCATGAAAGTCTTTTTTAAAGCATGTAGATGGGAATGTACAGTACTGTATGCAGTAAATGAGTCACTCTAGCCTGATGCACTGTATAGCGTCACTGTATTGCTGCATTGGACAGGTGGGGCAATAAGTGGGCCAGTTAAATTTGAGACAAAGTCTGCCAAAACCAGCATGAAAATGGGGACAGCTGCTGTGATGACATCACTGGCCCCGTCTGCTCAAAGTGTGCCAATAGTCTATTAAATTAAATAAACTGAAAGCATGACTTCAGCTTAACATACATGAGTCAAACTGATTTTGAGCATTGAGAGATTTTCAAGTTGACCAGTTTTTCCTTCTGCAAATCATTCCAAGTTTGAGTCCTTTACATATCATTCCTCTTGTAGTCCTGTAGAGACTCCGATGCAGTTCAGTCTACTTTAGGAGGCTTCAACAGGAGATTTATGATCGCTATTTTTTTTGTGTGTGTGTTAAACAGAGTATAACATTTAGTTAGCTGTACGTTAGCCAGGCAAGTTATTATTGGCCAAGTTTAAAATACAGCAATAGAATAATACAAAGTTTTACATGATACTGTTTGTAATATCTCTGCTCTGTCTGTTCACTGATCTAATAAAGATTTGAATTATGAGTTTTTTTTTTCTTTTGTCAGATGGATTTGCACTGGAATCCGAGAAAGAGAACTGAGTACATATTCAACATTTGTAAATGATTCAACAATACTGTAATAAAACATTGATGCTAGCACTTCAAATGAAAGTGCTCAGTTACCAAACGCTTTCAAAGACCCCGTGAATACACAACAAGCACAGCTATATAGTGAAATATTTCCTGTTGAAACAGGCTTGCACAGTTTCTCTCTTTAATAGATAATATGATTTATATAAGCCACAGCTGTAAATAATGGCTTGCTACTTGGTTACCGTTGAGCATCAGAGATAACAAAAATCTGCGTAGCTCAGAGTGAGTCATTCATATTTTTCATTCATTTTCCTAGAAGAAAAACAAATGCACATTTTAAAGGTGTATTTCTGCCAAAAGTAAACTTTGTCAATGTTTAGGAATACAGCATATGCAGTAGATGACTTCAAATCTAACACATGTGCACTCAAAGCTACAACATTGATATCATTGTGTCCTTAAACCTCAGAATAGGATGAGAAATGACTTGAACTTTAAAAGATCCCAACCAATATGGAGCAGCACACACAAATAAATGTTGTGACCTGTTTATGAGGGAGGAAGTGGGAGTGACAATAAGGATGTTGATGATCTGCATTCAGATAGTTCTGCATCTCTAACAGTAACAGTATTACACACGTTTTATCACTGATCGGGCATGCAATCAGTGATACATGCTTTAAAAAAGACTTTCATGAGCATGCTAAATCCAGACCCCTGGCTCGCTGCCCGTATTAAACATGTACATCCATCAATGTGCCTTGGATATGTTTTCACCTTTGCACTGTTGCATTCTGATGCGCTTAAAATCGCACACATTTTCCAACAAGACGAACTCTGCACAATGTATCTATTTCTCAAAAATCCTTGAGTTCTGTTTGCAATAAACCACTCAAACTGATCGCTCGGGGAGTTTCAGAGCTGCTAGCCCCAACATCTCATTTTAGCACAAGCTGATGAGGATGTGATCAGATGTGATCGCCAGGGACCAATTATGTGTATTGTTTCATCTTTAATGCTCTTATATTTGCGCTCTGCAGGCATATTCGTGTAAAATCCATCAATATAATTTGACATAATATGACCTACAAGCTTGTTTGTGTATCATTAGCAGTGCTTTTCTCCTCTAAAGGCCACATTAACTGAACAACCCGTGTGCAATGCAAGCCAAGAAGGAAATCAATAATGAGGCAACACTTGAATATCAAAATATCCTCCACCGCAGACACCATATAAGGGTCCCAGTAATGAATTCATGCGCATATTACACAACAATACACTTTAAAAGCGGTAAAACTACAAAGAACTCTGGATCAAAGACAACCCTAATGAGTGCAGAGCTTACCACAAAGTGGAACCGTTTATTTAGACGCTTGCAAGGGAAAAGAGCCATAGCAATATGCATTAGGCCTCCGTTTTCCTGACAAACTGAATTTAGTCACTAAAATCATGCAGGCTTGTTCATTTGTTTTAGAACGTTTTAGCTCCAGTTCCATTTTTAAAACACATCGGCAAGAGTTCATTTCCATAAAACAATTCATTCAAGCCAGATCGCAAGACTTAGACTTGAACGCTTGGCCTAAATATAATCGAATTTGTGATAAAACATGGTTGTTGCTACTAGAAGTGGAGTACTTCCTTTGATAGGGAACATTAGTGTAGCGTTCTATGTTACTTACCCTTGATTGAGTTGTGGAACCCATTGGGATCCAACCACAAGGCATTCCATTCCATTACTGGAATGGTCGTTCTGGAATTAAACCAACCGTAATACCAAATAAAAAAATCATGTATAGTCTTTACAGATATCAAAAGCTCAGCAAATAAAACATTTTGTGTGGTAATCCATACCGAATCTTGTGTCAAGCCACAATAATGTTCAAGAAAAGATGATATCTAAGAACAAACGAGAAGAAAGAGGGAAATAAAAACACATTTAGGGTGATTACCCATGCAATAAATTATGTTTTGGATTTGTTCACAACCCATTGTTTCATCCCACCTTCTTTCAAGAAATGGAGCATAAGAAAGCGGAAATGACTTTTTTTACCTCGTATCCCCTGGTAATGAAAAGGAAATGAGAATTCATACCTTCATCAACCGGTCCGTAACCGTCACCATCTGTGTTCGTACATCTCAAAACATCAACGATCCACACTTACCCACCTCACTGAGCCGGGAGGGAACGGTTTGTTTGCCAGAGGATGCTCTCTAAAACCCCACTCATCCTGTCGCCATGACGACGACAAAAAACACAGCCAAAAATGGAACCGAAATTCACGAAAAAGTCTCTAATGGCTAACAGACCGTATCTTCTCTCTTAGCTGGAGGATCAGAGAGAGCTGACAGGAATTTGGACAATAAATGCTGTCATCATTTCCTATAAGGCCAGAGGGGAACACGTCTGAGCCACTGAACTTCAGCCGAAGAGAATTTATACAGTCTAACCTTGCTCACCTTACGTTCTCTGGCAAAGACTCACTGCTATTGCAGATCTTTCATGCTTAGATGCTTTTTAAAAGGTTTAGATGGCCAGAAAGCCTTTATTCGAGAGCATACTCACTGATCGAACGTCACTGAATGCGCTTAACTGCTGACCAGGTCAAAAAGAACATTTGCCATTCAGCTTTGACCTCCACTATCCAGGAGCAAAAGTCCTAGTACAAGAGATGTGAATGATGTCTAATTTTCTTTTTCTGTGCTCTGATACTTTCACCAGAACACGAGTTCACCTTTAGTCCAGGTCCTCGCCGGTCTTACCGCAACCGAGTGAATGCGTGACAGTAAATCAATACTAATCAATTCCTCAGTCTGTTAGGTAATAACAAGCTAAGGAGGCACTCTGAGAAATATGGCTTTCAGACCTCTTTAATTTGTCATAATACAAGAGAGGAAAAAGCAAACAAGATTATCCATTCCCGAGTCCCTAATTCTGGTCTTCTAGCCGACACCAGAGACAGGATGGCTGGGTAATTTGAAGGAGCAGCAGTCCTATATATGGAGTCTCCAGTCAGGTGAATCCAATTTGGAAATTGCACTGCAGGTAATTGGATTCCAAACTTGTCCAGCTCAGGTGTATTTGTGCATTTAATCTAACATGAGTGATCTTATTTGATATCCAGAGCGGAAAGTCTTAAACTTCACTCTGGTTTAAGATACTCGTTGGAAAAAATGGACTGGATTCCAATATCAACTAGATTTCCAATTCTCGGTGTTTGCAAAAGAATAGTCGTAAAACTTTGTCGTCATTTACTCAGCATTCATGTCGTTCCAACCTCACATGATTTTGTTTCTTCTGTAATAGATTAAAATATCTTATGTGAGAATAAGAACATCCAAGAAGACAACACAAGTTATAAATAAGTGTGCAAATAGAAGAAAAAAAAATGTAGTTTGCAAATTTCATGATTATACGTTTGAGCTGAAAAAGTTAAAGTTTTATATTTACGATAAAACAATTCTGATGCAACCATGCCATTTTACCTTACCTCTACAAGTCTTTGACACTTCAAGCCAACTTTAAAAGTGAGTAATTTTATATATATCTGGGAAAAAAGAAGTTAGGTAACACTGAATTAGAACAAACCCCTAAGCAGAATATCAATACAGCGCTGACTTTGCGAGTTGTGTAAATATTATCAGGGTCAGTTCAACAGGATTATCCAGAAATGAGGAATATTCCTCAGAGCACTTAGAAACAGACACAGCTGATAATCAGATGTTTAAAGCCTTTACTCCCCCCCCTCCAAATCCTCTTACACACTATAGCCCAAATCATTGTGCCTTTTAACAGATGTTCTGCACACTTCTTTTAATCAGTTGTTGTATCTGTGAAAAAGCACTTAGCGCTTCACGATAAAGAGGAGATAAAAAGTGGTTATTGTTAGCATGCTGCTTTCCAGTGAGTTTCTAACATAACTGCATTAGATGAATATCAGGTCCCTCAGTATGAGACAGGGTCGACGGGAAAGAGCCCATCACATCCCTGCTTTGTGGTCGAGGAGTTTTAACCACCAATGAAGTGGGGCAGCACAGGTGCATTAATCAAAGCGAAAGGTCAGCAGAACAAGCCAATTTGCAGACAGCTTGACTAGACCTCTCTGGAGAAACGGATAGCCTACATCCCTCTTCTCTGAAACACACAGAGCTGAACGAATAGCCCGAGACTGATTCTGGCCTGTGGGTGAAGCTGGTTCGGTGAGTATCACGCAAGTGTCTTAGCTGTGTTTTTCCTGCGGTAATTCACAAAAAGCTGCTTTGCATCATTAGGTTAGGTGCTCCACCATCTGATGTAGAACAATTTTACTGAGAGGTCAGAATTCTGAGAAAACAACTTAACAACAGATTAGAAATCCTCTGGAAAATTCTCATCTACTGTTAAGCTACAGGTTCAGTCTCGCAGCATGGCAAATGGCTGGAATTGATCGTCAACACTGAACATTTTCCAAGAAGTGATAAAAAAAAAATTATAATATTTGCACTATAAAAACTTAACCAAGTCAAACCTGTCAACTAAAAACAATCTGCTTTAAAAAAACAAACAAAAAAACAACTCACCCAAAAATGAACATTCTGTCTTCATTTTATCCATGTCATTTCAAAGTTTTTTTTCTTCTTCCATGGCACACTTAAGGAGATGAGATGCGTTTTGAAGAATGGTAACACTGGTCTGTTTTATGAAAATCTAAATATATTCTAGTGTAGTGACCTAGAACAAAAAAAGCCACCATTAAATTATCAGTTTTGAATTCATACGATAGATTTAACAGACAAAAATGTATTCACTGAAAATCTCATATCTCATTCCGCTTCTGCATATTCAACCTTGCCTTGTTGCAATCGTTGCAAGACATGAATTGGTTGCATTTGGCATCACTGACATCTAACCTGCGGTGATACACTTAGGTTTTAATAGATATATGGAAATTTGGGGTTGGCAAGGTTTTTATATATATATATATATATATATATATATATATATATAAAACAGTCACAACATCCTAAAACAACATTCTAATATGCTGATTCGCTGCTCAAGAAACATTTCTTATTATCATCAACATTTTTTTTCAGGATTCTTTGATGAATAGAGAGTTCAAAAGAACAGCATTTATTAGAAATATGCATTGTTTGTAATGATGTAAAAGTCTTTACTGTAACTTTTGGTCAATTTAATGCATCAATGGTTTAAAAAAAACATTTGCGAGAACACAAAGCAGCTGGGGCAAACGACAGCATTTATTGCTCTCTAAAACAGTGCAGCACGTTCTGTAGATAAAGCCTCTGACACATAAAATACACTAGAGGTTTTATGATTCAAACACAATGCCTTCCTTCAGACGTCTCCATTTAAAGCATGCCCTCGGTTTACCTCGCCTTTTAAACAGGCTGAGACAGTTACCCGGAATGAACCTGCACTAATACAGACGTATTTCTTTATAATCAGTTAAATGGAGCTATCACCCTGAACCTTGGTCGCTTTTTTTCTCCATCGAGTTGACATAACCACACATTACATTGGTTGTTTAAATAAGCTTTTATTGCATTAGTAGCTGATCAAAAACACACAGTAGAAGAGTTGGTTTTGGAAGGACTGAAGGACTGTGAGAAAAAGGCCTCCACATGATGCAAAGGTGTTAGGATGGTGAAAAATACGGGTGTTATATATAGCTCACTCCACAACCCAGAAAAATGAAATTCCCAATGAACTGTCACAACCTCTTTTCTCTGGGTCTCAGAATAGGCCAATTTACACAGCCTGGGGTGGCAGGCCTCATGAGCGAAAGGTAGAAAAGCTCTTGCTTCATCTTACTTCAAGCTATGATTCAAATGAATCAAATGAATCATTCATCCCAATTCTTGTTTTGCAGTGAAATCAGCTCTAAAGTGAGAGACATGGACAGGCCTATGCATATGACTGATGACATTTATTTTAGATTCCAGTATTAGCTCTCAAAAAAAAAAAAAACATTAGAGGAGATTACGAAAGGTTAAGTGCTCTTTTCGGCATGAAATCTCTGTCCCTCTGTTGTGTGGTTATGTGAGGCGCTTCAGCTGGCAGCACTGTTATCACTGCCAGAGTATAAAGATGACTTGACATTCACATGTTAAATCTAATCTCTGACTAACCTCTAACATTTCCACAATGACCTTTTGCCCTTTTTGGCATTGTAAAAAATGTTTTATTATAAAATGGAAAGTTCCGGTCCTTGATTCTGATTGGTTGACTCCGCTCCGCGTCGTGCCTAACAACGCCCCTTAGCTGTTATAAATTCACTGTAAACCACGGCTTCTTGGGGCTTATTGCTTTATTAGGTAACCTAAAAACATTATTTAATATGAATGAACCTAATTACTATATATAGGGGTGCACATAAGTTTTTCAGTCTGGTTGTCATGAGTGCACCTGGAGATTTGGTTTGGTGCTCACACTACAGTGTGACCAATTAAATACACATAAAATAAAAAATAAAAAAATAAAAAAAAAATTAAAGGTGCCATAGTATGCATTGATACAATATTTTAAATTGTTCTCTGATATCTACATAGAAGGTATGTGGCTTAGGTAAGGGCAAAAAATCTCCAGAAACGGTTTTACATGTCCATTTACAACCTTAGGATTTGTCCCCAGAATGAAATGGTCTGTTTTTATCCTATTTGGAAGGGTCATGAATAATAATGTTGAGCTCTGCTCTGATTGGCTGTTTCACAGTGCGGCTCATTTCAGTAGCTCACACAGCAGGAAGGAAACACAGGGAAAATATAAATTTCAATACTTTCTCTTGCAGTTATATCTTTAGGTAATTATACTGTATATAAAATGCAGACATTAGAGCCGCTATTAACATGCGGGGCATTGAAACTGCTTTCGAATGCACGATCGTCTTACTCTTTCACTTTTGAGATTTGCGATCGCACGTGCTCTGTGTAAACTACAGCAGCAGTACTTACCACACATTTTACAAGATCAGAGCCTTGTCAGTG
>NW_015548521.1:802590-827849 GCF_001515605.1 Sinocyclocheilus anshuiensis | reverse complement strand
CGTTATTTTATTAGAACGCGCGTTATTTGTTTTCCATGCCTTTCTGAATACAGACACCAACCCATCCCTGCACTTCACATCCCCAGCACAGCCTGGAACATTACATTTATTTCCATGATCTGCCATTTTCACTATTATCCTCGCTTGTTTCTTCACAATACCTGCAGAACTTCTGATGATTCGGCTGTGCAGGTTCGGCTGGCGGCTGGCATAGAACATGGGCGGGTATATGCAAATGTTGGGGGCGTAACTATTAGTGATCCCGACTGTCACAGTCGGTATTATATTCTGATTCACCTATTTTTCAGTGGTCTTTTGCATGCACGAGATTTACATAAGAAGGAGGAAACAATGGTGTTTGAGGCTCACGGTATGTAATTTCCATGTACAGAACTGTTATTATTCAACTATGCCAAGGTAAATACAGTTTTCCATTCTATGGCACCTTTAATAATAACAATAATAATAGTATTATTGCACTTTGTTTAGATCATTTTTTAAATAAAAAGAACAAAATAATAAATAAAGTGCAATAAGTCTAAAAATTAAATAAAAATACAATTATTTTATAGTACACAAAAAATACAATGCTAATATTTACATTTTCCTTTTTTTTTCTTTTATATGAATTTTCAACATTTTCAAACATGAAATCAGCAAGCTTTTATTTTGGCGGGTTGCTGGCAAGTAATGTAAATTGCTGGCAAGTAATGCAAGTAAAGTAAAGTATGTGCTGCCAAGTGAAGCGCATTAGTAAATGTCACAGTTTTGCGTTTTGCTCTGAAACTGGCAGAGTGTAGCCTAGATTTTTGCTCTCATTTCGAACTGAAATCTTATACAGTATTACAGTTAGTCGATCTAAAACGGTGATTGTGCATTAACAGCTGTCAACCTTGTCGGTATACGCAAATGAGCGGTCTGAAATTATTTACCCAGAGCATTTTTTTTTTTATTTTGGTCGCACATGCGCACCTGTGCACCACTTATGTGCACCCCTGTATACAGTATATACACCGATGGGCCATTACATTATGATAATCTAATAATAACAACATGTAGGACCTCTAGCCTACAAAACAGCGGCCACAGGGCGAAGCACTAATTTGACGAGATGCCGATAGGTCTCCTGTGGTATTTGGGTTTACTGTGGGGTGGTGGTGATGTAGCACGAACCCATTTTTCGACTGGGTTCATATCAGGTGAATTTGGAAGCCTAGGCATTAACAGAAATTCACTATTATGTTCCTTGAACCACTCCTTGACAATTCTGGCAGTGTAGCACGGCGCATTATCCTGTTGGTAAAGGCCATCACCGGCAGGGAACACGGTTGCCACGAATGGGTGCACTTGAACTGCAAAGATGTCCAGACACCTGACAGCTGCAGAGACTGTGCTGTTGGGATAATGGGGTCTAAAGTGTCCCAAGAAAACATCGCCCACAGCATAACGCCATCGGCATGTGTCCACCCAACAGTGCATCAGGTGCCATAGCCTCCGACAAGATGCACTGAAAATCTTGATAATAGTATTATTGCACTTTGTATAGATCATTTTTAAAATAAAAAGAACAAAATAATAAATAAAGTGCAATAATACTAAAAATTAAATAGGGTTACACACACACACACACACACACACCATACATCAATGGAAAGCTTACTTATTCAGCTTACTTTTTCAGATGATGTATAAATCTCAGTTTCAAAAAATTGACTCTTATGACTGGTTTGGTGGTCCAGGGTCGCACACACACACACACACATGTGTGTGTGTGTGTGTGTGTGTGTATGTGCGACCCTGGACCACCAAATATATATATGTTCGTGGCGTGACATGTGGCCAAGTATGGTGACCCATACTCGGAATGAGTATTTAATGAATTCCAATAAAACAAAAAATAAAGTTAATTTTCAATTGCATAAGTGGTACTTCTGATTACTACTACTACTACTACTACTACTACTACTACTACTACTACTACTGATTATTATTATTATTATTAATAATACAATGTTTTTCACTTGCTCCTTCTGCTGGTTATAAATGAAATGGTTAAAGAACAATTAATATTAAAACAAACACCACATGATAATTGACATGAAATTCCTAGCAGTGTTAAGTTTTCTAAAATGTAAAAAGAAAAAACAAGGAGAAAAAAATGGTTTAAATAAATAAATAATAATAATAAAATAATAATAATAAATTATTTCCATCAGCCTAAAAAATATAAACACATGACAGGCAAAAAATTAGTTAAGAAAATACAGCATCAATATATATTCACAGACATGAATGTGGATGATTTAACCTGTTCAAAAAACAAAATGTACCTAATATACAGTACGTATCAGGATCTCATTTTAATTAACATTTCATAGTGCATCATTTTTTCCAGTTATATCCCTTCCATTTCTATTTTCTAAGAACAATGAAGACTTTCTGTTTCATTGCCAGCTCTACCGCTGATGAGGTTTGAATTGGATTTTACTTGCAATTTAAATTAGAATTGACCTCGACCCTGGTGTGATCTACAGTATTTCTCACACTGATGTATGTTCTCAAGCTTAACAGAGATTTAAATAATTCACTCGCACTTGCTGCCAAAACTGGGTAATCAGCCTACAGGGCCTGAGAGGAGGAGCTGAGGAGAAGACAGGATTAGACAGAGGTGAGGAGGAGGACGAGAAGGAGGAGAGGAAGAGGAGGAATAGCGAGACAGTGATTGCTCAGTCCACACACATAATTAAGAGCGTGCCAGGGATTTTAGAGATGGGGAGAGAGAGAAAATACTCTTAAATGACAGATGTGACAGATTACAGCATTGAATGAGATGAGCAATAACGTCTTAATAAAATTCAGTGTTCATATGCATCTGGGTGTTGGCTGGGCCCTGGGCGTCAGAAGTTTTTTTTAACTTTTAATTAGTCAGTCCACAAATTAATTTCTGCAGCAACAGTTTGCTGAAGATCTAAAAGGAACAACGACAGAATGCATTTAGCAATGCAGTACAGCCTTCACACAAGTGAAGTGCATATGCAAACTCTCTGGGGAAAATTCACTCGACAGTTATAATGTATGAGGCACAAAATCTTTATTCATTAAAAACCATTGTCTTATTCAATAACCACCCGCAATCTAGTTTAACCAGGTGATAAATGCACTGAAATAGCACTGCACTGTGAGGATTTAAATGAAGTCAAAGTCATTTTGTTAAGCGGAAATACGCCTCCTATTTGTGCAAATTAAGTCTGATTCATTGTTCTTTATTCACAAAACTCTTTGCATTTGCTTACCACAATTAAAGTGGCACTGTTTCTGCCCACAGAAAGCAGATGGTAAACAGAGTTTTATTTAAAAGAGATGTTTGTGCACAACTTCTATTTAACATGGCAGCAGTCAGTGATGTTCAAATTAAGGATAAGTGCATTTATCTGTGCACATATTGACATGTACAGGTGTATCTCAATAAATTAGAATGTCGTGGAAAAGTTCTAATTTGTTGAGATAGTGAATTGGTGGGTTTTTGTTAAATGTGAGCCAAAATCATCACAATTAAAAGAACCAAAGACTTAAACTACTTCAGTCTGTGTGCATTGAATTTATTTAATACACAAGTTTCACAATTTGAGTTGAATTACTGAAATAAATGAACTTTTCCACGACATTCTAATTTATTGAGATGCACCTGTATGATACAGTCAGCACACAGCATTCTACGAAGACAATTCAGGTGCACTCTGCCATGTTGTAGTGCTGCATCCTCTCCAATGTCATTTTAGTAGTAGTATTTATGTACTGTTATAGAATTTATTCATATTTTGAATTTGCTTTCATTTCTCAGTTTTCATTTTAATTTTAGATTAGGTAATTTAAGAATTTTGTGCTTTTGTCATTTTTATTCGTATTATAAGTATTTCTATTTAGCTTTCATTTATTTTTTATAGCCAAGACAATATTTCATTTTTTAAAATTAATAGGTATAAAAGGTATAAAAATTTCATGCAGTATTTTTATTTTATTTCAGCTTTATTTCAGTTAACAAAGACCATTTTTAATAATTCCAGTATATTCACGGCACAGCATGTTTGTCATAGGTTTACCATGAATTGACAAAGAGGAATCAGTTCTCTTATTATAACATTTGTAATTTTTATATTTAAAATGTTTTTCATCTAAATTGTTTTTTATTTCAATTAACAACAACAACAACAACACAAGTTTAAGTTTTAGTTATTACAACACTGGTCCTCCCTAAACTAGAACTCAGAACCAAGCTAAAAGATAATGAAGTGCACCACGCAAACTGCAATCAGCATTGATTTTGTGTGTGTAATTGGGCTGTTACTTGATTTGCATAAGTCCTTTAGTGAAGCGAGTGCTAAAAACAATGCAGACAGCACATGTAAATAAATTATGATTTCACTGGGCACACAATTCATTCTTTGTGAATCCCTCCCTCTATCTTTTGCAGCTTAAATTACTTACTGCACAACATCAAGTCATTTTTCTCAGCCATCAAACTACACTTAACAGCTATGGTTATATGTCAAAGAGCCCTAATCTGATGCTATAGAACAGTTTGCACTTGAATAATATGCTCTGCTGATTCATAAATATGATAGTGTTTCTGGACCGGAGTTCAAACATTTGTCATGTATTTCCTACATGGCAGAAAATATCCAGAGCCTGCATGTTAACTTTGGCTATTGCCGTCAGGCTGGTCATATTAGATCAGAAAATGACACATGCAAGTGCTATGAATAGTAATGAGGGTTAGGCCATCTGCATTGGCAACTACGCAGTGTTTAAAACTGTTGTAACGAATTTTGTTCAGACAAGCTTTGATTTTCCCACAACAATGCCTATGATGGTATTATTAATGCACAAACTATCGCTTGCACTGGATCCACAGAGAAAAAAAAAAGCCTGGAAAATACGCAGCGTTAGTACACACAGAGGTATCATTCACAGGAAATGCTCTGTTTTTCATTTTGGGCAACACATTGGCCCTTGATTGCAGAATTGATTTTCTTTTTGTTGCCATGCCAGCAGTATGCAAATGAAGTGTTTTGTGTAGCCTACTGTATGGCCGTCAAAAGGCTCAAGCCAGATTGTTCGCAATCTGCTGTCCATTTCACCAACTGTCCATCTCATGCTGAAAATCAAACCAGAACATCCTGTAACCATCCACCAGGACGGATCCAACCTCTTCACAACATATTGCAATGCGCCGTTGAATAAATAGACTGTGGGACAACTCGCCCGAAGCATTTCAGCCATGCTGACAGAGATGGAGAGGGAGAGAGAGAGGAAAAATAAACAAGAAAAAGTGACACCCGCAGCTCATATTTTAACCCACCTAAGGGCGTCTCTTCACTTTGGTGAAGGCGGCACAATAACAGCAACAACTGCAGTTTATCAAATCCTTCAAGGCTAGAATCACAGTTGACGGATAAGTGAGCGAATATGCCATGACGCACTTAACGTCAGTCCACTTGTCGAACTGGAGCCAAAGATTTAGAGAGCTCAGACCGTCTGTCAGCTACCCTGCATACGTGGAAGCTTATTCACTTATCTGCTTCACAGCTAGGACTGAAACAGTCCCTCGGTTCACTCCATATCTTATTCATAACACCCATATGCCACATGCAGCTGGGACCCATCATATTAATACAGATCAAAACTTAAAGGACTTACCCTGATCCTTGTTGGGCCTGTTATGTGATAAAATTCTGTGATCGACAGGTCATGCAGCATGTATGCAAATGTACATGTGCCAGTGTGTTAGACAGAAAAGGGCAGGATACAGAGTGGGTGTCCTGATTTTGCAGTTATGCATATGGCACATGCTTTTTATTAGAAGCAACTTTTGCTGCATTTAAGCTATATATTTTCTCAAAGTAATCAAATCCATCAGCATGGCTTAAATCCATGGCTAAACTGTGACTGGCCAATAGGTGAGAATCACACTTTTTACTCAAATTATGTTTCTCAGCAAGGGTTTATTTATGAAAGTCAATTTATGAAAGAAACCTTCAATTCTTGATTACAACAAAGCTATTGAGCACTGTTTATATAGGAACTGTCTTTAACAGAAAGTACAAAATGATTCATGAAATGGCAAAAATGTAAAAGGTAATATACAAAAAATATTAGGCCATTTATTTGTCCAACTGATACAAAATGAAATTACAGCAATATACACTACCTTTCAAAATTTTGGGGTTGGTAAGATGTTAAATGTTTTTGAAAGCCTCAAGTTCACCAATGCTGCAATTGTTTTATCAAAAATACAGTAAAAGTGATAATATTATGAAATATTATTGCAATTAAAAACAAATGTTTTCTATTTTAATATATTTTAAAATGTATTTGATTCCTGTGATGCGAAGCTGAATTTTCAGCAGCCGATACTCCAGTCAGTGTCACATGATCCTTCATTCTAATTTGATGTACAAGAAACATTATCAGTTGAAAACGGTTATGCTGCTAAATATTTGTTTTTTGTGGAAACCATGACACCCTGTACAAAATTAACTGTTTTTAAAGGTAAAAGTCTTTAATGCATCCTTGCTAAAAAAGTTGAAATTTTTTTTTTAATAAAAAAATGTCCTTGTCCTGAGAACACATTTCAACCTTTCAATTAAATCTACCACTATATGCCACTCTGGCAGCACTATGTTTCCTTCTCTCAACAGCTATAATAAAAATGTATACCGTATAAATGTATAATGTATAAATGTATATAAAACACATGTAAGAGGCCATCCATATTTGCAATTCACAATGCTAAGTGTCAAGTATAAGGTAGATTACAAGCTACAACATGGGTCACTTGAGTAAAACAAAATGATGCAAGCCTACAGCTCTACACTGTGAATCCATGCATGAATGTTTACATCCCTATGAGAGAATGTGAACGCATATGGGTGTGTGTGTATGTGTGTGTTAACGAAGGGAAACCATATGAGGTCAGAGAATGTATCCCACAGTCCTCAGCTCCTTACAAACCTCTCTGTAATGGTCTGTCTTTAATGCTAAGTCAACACTGGCAGAAATGCTCCCTGCCTGAGTTAAATACATCTCCTGTCTGAGCCCTGAGTCCCGCTCTGTCTTCAAAATACTCTTTCCTTCAGTCGTCATTGTGCACAGCTCAAAATAAAGAATCTGTGTTTATACTAGACTTATGAAAAAAAAAAAACACTCTTTTAGGCTCCCTGAGGTCTCTGGCTAACACAAGTCTCTTATTAAAGCTCTTTGCTGTACTAATACGGTCCCCGTGAGGCCCGGGGCCGCTTCACGCAGGCAGTAGCTAGCAATCCAGCATTCGTTCAGATATACGACTCAGAAATGTTACTGACCCCACCCAGCCAAATCCCCTCATCTTTTCCACTCTCCACATGCCAGAGAAATGCAGTCATGCAGACACCCCTACTGCAGGTTTGGGTGATTGTAAATGCACATGTTGGGAGAAAGAAAGAGAAGGAGTCAGAATGCCTGGGTCAGGGAGTAGAGACGGCTTCTTTAATTGAGCAGAAAGATTTGTGGCTGACTTACACAATCTGTGTTCACTGAATCTCTCAGCCATGATGTGGGCACTTGAGTTGAAGACTTTTTCAGGGTTGTCTTTGAGATTCTTAGATAAAATATTATATTTCCTGAGTTGGATCTCTGGTTTCTCAACTCAAGTCTACAGACGTGCACATTGAAAAAGCGGAAAGATCTTATATTACACACATAATGGAGGAATTTGTTTTCAATGAACAGCTGTCATTGCAAAAGGCAGAAATAAAAAAAAAACTAATTTTGTGAAGAATGTAATAAATTTTTTCATCAAGGATGCATTAAGCTGATAAAAAGTGACAGTAAAGACATTTATAATGTTACAAAATATAAAAATGTGTTTTTCACAAAAATGGTGTCTTTTGAACTTTATTAGTCCAGAAAAAAAACACCCACAGTTTCCACAAAAATATTAAGCAGCACAAATGTTTTCAACATTGATAATAGGAAATGTTACTTGAGCTCCAAATCGTCAAATTAGAAGGATGTCTGAAGGATCATGTGACACTGAAGACTGGAGTAATGATGCTGAAAATTCAGCTTTGCCATCACAGAAATAAATTACATTTACAAATATATTAAACTAGAAAAAAGTTATTTTAAATTGTAATATTATTTCACACTATTAATGTTTTTGATCAAATAAATGCAGCTTTGGTGAGCTTAAGAAAATGTTGCCATCACAGAAATAAATTACATTTACAAATATATTAAACTAGAAAAAAGTTATTTTAAATTGTAATAATATTTCACACTATTAATGTTTTTGATCAAATAAATGCAGCTTTGGTGAGCTTAAGAAAATTAAGAAGATATATTGCATTGAAGTTCAGCTGTTTTTGTTCATAAAAGGAAAGTCAAAGCAGTTGAAACAACATTAAAAGAAATGCATACAGCGTTGGAAAAACATCAGGGTGAGTAAATGGCAGAATTTTCAAAACAATCTCGTCAAAGCAATGTAGTCGCATCTGATTTTTCATACTTTCTGGCCAAATAAGACAAAACAGCTTAGAGATTCAGTATAATGAACAGTTTTTTATAAGAACATTGTAGAAGTAGTATATAAGCATTACAATGCAATATTCTGTTCACAGTTCCCTCTGCTGGTTTTATTTAAAAGACAAGAACGTGACTAGCAGACCAAAAGTCCCAAAAACAATGCTTCTCTGATTACGTAACATACCGATGGTGATGAAAAACGCAGTGGGCATCTCCTGTCTAGACAGCAGTACAGCTCATCCTAAAACATGAGATGTCTAGCTTCTTCTGTGTGTTTTCTTCTAGCTGTAAAACAATACAAAAAAATAATAATCTGGCCAACAGCAAGCCTACGTTTGCCTTGGAGAATATAAAGTAAGCTCAACCCACTCCATTTACAAAAGCCATCTATTATCGAATAAAGAGTTATGTAAAGATACGTGGTGAACAAAGGATGTTCCTCTCTATTAGTTCTGGAGTGAAGTAGACCACTCATGGAGAATTAGTCTGAGGTCAAATGGCAGAAAGTTTCCAAAAGCTTAATTAGTTTGGATTAAGACAGAGGAAATGGGACAAGCATTATTAAATCTAACCCACGGCTATTCTCTGGCCTTGTTATAAACCCAGAGGGATGTTTGGAACAAAACCATTATCTTCCTCGTTTCATATTCCGCCGCTGTGTTGGAAATGTTCCTCAATGGAATTTTAATGCCTACATATCAAAGCTATTTTAAATTTCACTCCAGTCCATTAAATACATTCTTCCATGTTTACAAATGAGGCTAAACAAACAAATTAAATCATTCTGAAGTGAATGGTTAGTGTTGTGAGAGAGGCAATCAGAGAGTCAAGCTACTGTTTTAAAAGGCCAGTGCACCCCACAATTAACCTGATCATTATTTACTCACCAGCATGTCATTCAGAACTTCCTAACTAAAAACTTAACAGCACTCAGATTTTATTTGTTATTTCACTCCACTCTTAAAGCCAATGTAATGCGGAAAAAAAATGCTTGAAAAAAGCTAGAAAACTATTTTCACTCAGTAATTGCTAGTAAATTAAGGACAAAGAAAAACAGTATTTTTTGTAAAACAGTATTATTTGTTTTTGTTTTTTAAAAATTTGTTTTATTTGCAACCATGCATATATATATATATTTTTTTTACACTCTTAAAGCCAATGTAATGCGGAAAAAAAATGCTTGAAAAAAGCTAGAAAACTATTTTCACTCAGTAATTGCTAGTAAATTAAGGACAAAGAAAAACAGTATTTTTTGTAAAACAGTATTATTTGTTTTTGTTTTTTAAAAATTTGTTTTATTTGCAACCATGCATATATATATTTTTTTTTACAGCGTAGCGACAGTAATTACACTAATTTGGATACATTTGTAAATGCATCTATCGCTCTATGTTTTGGCCTTCCATTCACACCAAGGTGACATTTTTTTCCTGGGAAAAACATTTAGATTTGAAAATGTTCACGTTATAGCGTGGACTGTGAAAACTGAGATATTTCACATGACCCATATTGTACCAACAGATGATAGTTTACGTGCTATTTATATTTATATGTTAGTTTGTGCAGTCTTCATATTACATTCCTGCAAAGTTGACAGAAAATGTAGTTGCACTTGCTGTTCTGTGGCAAAACACGAGGCCATACATGACAAAGTGACTGAGTGTGAGATATTTTGCTAACAAACTGATCATGCCAGAGGAAAAGCATGAGACCTTTATCAGGTCTGGTCTCTCGTTATCATCTCAGTAAGCTTTTATGTTTTACGCATGTGCAGTGTAATGATTTTAGCATTTTCTGATGTTTCAGTGTGGGTGAGAAAAATTTGGAAAATGCAAGTGAACATTTTGAAATGAAAACCCAAGTGAAAAAGCTGGGGGGAAAAAGTAAGGTGGGGACTTTGTTCAATCCATCAGTTTTTGATTGGATGAAGGCAGATCTGAATGTGAGCTTGTAGTCGATTGTAAGAAAAAGGCAGGGTTTATGAGGACGAAATGATTGGAAAAGTGCAGAGACAAGTCTGTTATTTCAACCAAAGATCAAGTTATGACATTTTAACTCAAAATTACAATATAATTTTTTTTAAATAAAAATTAAACATGCATGACTGATTTGTTCACAATAATATCAATAAGAAGCATTTAGAAAACAGATGGAGTGAATTTCCATTTCATGCTGACTCCAACATTGACATGTATTGTATCGCAACATTTGGGATATCGTTGTTTCAAAACCTGGCAAAATGAGTTCTGAGGATGCCTGTTTAGCCTATAATGGCTTACATCGAAGCTCTCCAATGGAACAGCCACAATAATCCAGGTAAAACAAATAAAACTGGTATACCTGAATAACAAGACCGTCTCTGCCTGTCTGTTCATCACATAAAGCTAGCATATGGCTTCTGAGGACTTTAGTGTACTCTAGTCATATGGACCACTTTTATGGTCCTTTTCAACTATTCATCCTCCTACAGATGCAGTAGAGTCCAGCCAAGGGTATACAGGAGACACGTATGAAAGAGAGTGAGGAGGGGCAGCGCTGAGAGCTACCTGTGAAGAATAAGAACATCAGCTGTACTGGCAGTTTGATGAATGTGGGGGAGAGGGAGGTGCGGCCTGCTGAGATGCCTGGATGAAAGGGAACCAAATTACCTCAGCAAATCACTGATGCCATGTCTGTCAGGAATTATTTACTGACGGACGTAACGGGTGGAAACAGGACACGTCTGAGGCGCTGTTTAACAGGTGGCTGACGTTACAGCAGCAGCAGGTAGATGATCGGTCACCTTACTCTGGCAGGCTGTCTGTGAAGACAAGTACAGAATCACAGACTTCATCCAGAAGAAACGTGTCAAAAATGTACCACTTCAAACATTTCAGATGAAGATCTTCATTTATTGGCACTTCAGATCAGTTAGCAATGGATGTTCTAAAACTCGATGACCCAAATCTTACACTGGACATCAAGTGACAACCTAAAACAGAATCAAAATTGTTTATTGTAAAAAATGTAAACAAAAAAGTTGGCATGAAATGGAAATTCACTCTACTGTATCTATTTTCTAAATGTTTGTTATTAATCTTCATTATTCATGTATTTATTTTGGTACTCAAAAATACATTTGGGAAGTGAATTATTGCATGCTTTATAATCACATGCAGTTTACAATTATATTCTAAAAATTCATCCATGCATGTTGCAATTTTTTTCTTTTACTTTTTTTGACCTTGTAACTTAAATCAAAATGTCATAACTCAATTTTCCAGTAAATTGACAGTCGTTTATTTGCCGACGTATGCTGGACGTCTTCAGTCATTAAACCCCACACCTTTCTTACAATCAACTATAAACTCGCATTCAGATCTGTCTCAATCCAATCAAAATTAATGGATAGAACAAAGTCCCCACCCTACATGTTTTTCTTTTTATTAAGCAAGTTCACTCTGGAGCACACCACAATATTTAAGAGCAGATCTAGTGCTACTATTGTTTCATTGCGGCTTTAAAAATTGAAATGCATTAATATTAGCATGAACAGCATAGGTAAAAATCTAAAATTATTGCACAAGAATAGAAATGCAACACTTGACTGCCAAACTCCCACATAAAATAAAGACTAATTTCACATGTATTCAGATCTCCGCTTAGTGTGATGATACGTGACCTCCCTTCCCTCTCATCCCGCCTGTCTCTCCCTGAGGTCCCAGAGAACCTGCTAGAGTGGATTGGAAGATCAAAAAGCAGGTAAAAATCCCTTTTATCTTGGGGGCGACACTTTAAAGGGGCAATTAAAAGAACACCATGGGAAGACACAGACTTTGATGGAGACATTAATAGGAGATTCTTACAGAAAATGCCTGGATCATATTTTACCACAAAATAAAAACAAAACAAGAAATCAAGTATATTTTTGGACTATTCATAGTTTTTGCATTATTGTCATTACATATTTTACCAGAAATTCTCATTACTGCAATGCAAATATGTATGTGTGTGTATATATCGTGTATATATATGTTTAAAAATTTAACAAAGTCAGAATAATGCCATGACATACTAACAATAAATAAAATGTAATTCTAATTTATTAAAATAGGCTTCATTTTGTATATACACATACCTAAAAAGTGTATTTTTAATTAGAGTAAGCTTTTAAAAGGCTTTAATGCAGATTTCTGAGTTCAACACAACTCCCTCTCGTCTAATGAGCTCAACTTAAGCTGTGCTTAAACTTCTTAACCTTTGCTGGGTAGCAATGGCAGTCTCAGATCACGGTGTCAACACATGCTCATGCATGCTTGCACATGGACACACATTTGATTAAACTCGAGCGCAGGTAGACTCATACACACACACAGTCTCAGGCTCTGATCAACATAAAATGTCTCTTTTCTAATTGCATCCTGTGATTAGAGATTTCACAAAAACCTATAGAGAAGAGAAACAGACAGAGCTGTTAGAAAACAAAAGCTCAAGTGCGAATACCTTCACTATTTATTCACGTCTCTGTGAAGCCCTTGGGCTGATTATTACTGTAAACAGAGTTTAACAGATGTAAACAGCCTGACACATTTTTACAAAGAAATATATATTGGAAATGTCACCAACTTTTGCTGTCAGCACAAAAGCACAAAGGTCTGTAACAACAAAGTACAATCCAGTTCTCATACCTCAACTCCGCTGAATGTTTAAAATTACATACTTACTGTATCTCACAATGCAACTTTGAATTGTGCGACTTCTGTCCATCCTGCTATTGCTGCAGCCATACTCGAAACCCGAATGCGTATAGCAACCAGGCTGTGAGTTATCAGAGAGGTGGGACAGCCCAAATCACCCCAAAGGGAAATCAGAACAAAGGGTTTATGTCCCTAAAGCATATATTTACATATAAGTACATACATTTCAACAGCGTTATAAAACTATGATTCAGTAACCACAATACTTAGACTGCAAGTGTGTCACTTGCGACTAAATAGATGCTTGCAAACAGAAGTGTTCGTCTGAGAAGGTAACCATAGCAACAGTATGCTGCTCGAGCATTTTTCTTAGTAGCAGTGTTGGACAAAACATAACATGATGTGTGTGTGTGTGTGTGTATACATACACGCGCACACACACACACACACACACACACACACACACACACACACACACACACACTCACACACACACACACACACACACACACACACACACACACACACACACATATTTCAATCATGACAACTCTCGGAAGATTTTAGCATGGTAATGGTTATGACAATGTTAATGTATTTGGTCTTGGCGGAATAGATCTGCTATGCTGCTGCTGCTGGTTATTGCTGTAGTTGTAGATTATTGCTGCTGCTGCAAGCAAATACGGTAACTTGCTACTGCCAATGCATACGCCGATACAGTGCTGTGAGTATTTAAGACATACTGCTGCTGCACAAATTGCATATAAAATAACCCATAGCAGATCTATACAGGTGGAGCTGGGGAAGGTGGTGGGTTTCAGAGGAACTCTGAAAGCGCGCTGCAAATGCTCAAGTGAATGCTAACCAGCCATTTAAATGTAAAGTAGCAAGCACATTGGCTATGTATGCAACATGAACCAATCAGATTGTGCCAGGTCATTTAATGCTGTGAATATCATCAGTTACATTAATACCCGTCAGCCTGCGCCATCTAGAGTTTAATGACTGAACTATATATATATATATATATAATTTATTTATTTACTTACATTACATTTAGCAGATGCTTTTATCCAAAGCGCCCTATAAATGAGGACAATAGAATCAATCAAATCCAACAAAAGAGCAATAAAATGTAAATGCTTTGACAAGTCTTGGTTAGTCTAATGCAGTACACGTAGCAAGTTTTTTTTTTTTTTTATAATAATAAAAAAAAACAAGTAGATAGAATAGAAAAAAAGAACAGAGAATGCTAGTGTTAGAGGGTTCATTTCATTTTTTTAAGTAAAAATCTGTAGAATAGAAATAAAATAGACAGAGCTAGTGTTAGAGGGTAGTAGATGTGTAGATGGAAGAGATGTACATATACTGTATATATATATATATATATATATATACATACATCTCTTCCATATCAGTTATGCAGCTTAATATTTTTGTGGAAACCATGTTGCATTTTTTAAAGGTTTCTTTGATAGAAAGTTCACAAACTTTCATAAAACAGTTAGTGTATATATATATTTTTAACTGGGCTTGAGGACTGCATGAAACAAACTCCAACAGACAGCACCCTGAAAAAAATCCCTCTTTTTGAGTTAAAATCCATTTAAACATGTCAACACCTGTGAAAGTCATTGTATAATTTGCCAGATAGAGATTTTGTGTAGTAAGAGAAGGCCATCTCATTTCATGCTGCTAAAAACACGCCTACCATTCCCCAAGCAACATGATGTCTGACTCAAACCCCATAAAACTGTGCAGCCCCTCTGAATGTGAGTAACAGGCGTGGTTTCAGGCTCATTTCCTCTTATTTTATCTTCTTGTCCTCTGACACATCTTATTTTTGAGAGCGGTGATTGCATTACATTCCACTTCACCATATTCCTGTGCCTGCTTTCGTCTACTGAAAATTCTGCTCTAAGTGATCCTGTTCATCTGAACACATTCATGCCTTCATGACACTGGCGGCGCTAGAATCAGAAGCAAAAGAAATAATGTTTGAGAAACGACTTCTATCGCTCAAAGGTCAGACTAATATTCATAAAGCAAAGGAAGGCCCAAAGGAAAGAACACCATAAATGAGATCTATTTAATATTTCAATTGCTTTTCCTTGACAGCAATACGACTGAGTGTTCTACTTATCAGTATATTTTGTTTAATAAAAAAAGACCCTCATAATCTCACATCTCCTCTAAAATTTTGATACCAAAGTCCGACATTTCAATATGACCTCCAACATTTGTCATCAAATTCTTCCAAGACCAAATTATCTGAGCTATGCTCTTATTCATTTTACAGATCTTTTATCTCTGCAAAGGATAAAAATGATACTCACATGAAGAAGAACTCCATTACACCACCTGATCTACGAAAGAGCATCCTTTGAGCAATAACATTTTTCTCTGCAAGGACGCTAAACCAGACCAAGGTGACAATTGTAACTACAGGATATTGAATGCAGTTTTAGTAACGGCATAAAAGTTCACGCTTCTACTGCAGGAAAAGCACTGTAAAATGTAATTAGGTGTGATATTCCATGTCATGGAGCATTATGGTTAAAAGCCAAAGTTACTAACTGTAGACTTCTACTGCCACCTGGTGGTTTAAATGTTTAGCATTGACTATTGCATAATATTATTGCATGATGTATGACTTTTGCAGTATATCCAGGATATAATCACGAATTTCATGTTTAATGACATGTTGCGGATTAGTAAACCCACATACCTACAATGCATGCAATATGTAAGGTTAAGTAGTATTCAAGACACCTCTTTTGAACAGCAGTTGGACTCTAAATTATGGTAAATAACATGATAATGTTGTCTCACGAGAGTATCTCCTAAGCAGAGGCATCAGCCTGTAATTTATTTTCTGACACTGTGAGTGTCAACTCTGAAGGTTACACCCCACACTCTCATTAATGAAGGATTAGTGCTCTTTTGAAGTCTATGATTCAAATCCACGTGGGGGCAACATGTTCCACAAAGACAAAGCTGTTGCCTCCATTTCCATAAAATCTGTGTTTGTTGTTAATTGGAGAGTCTCGAGGAGAAGCTCTCAAATATTCAAAGCTAATGGTGGAGCGGTGGTGAAATATTTCAGGAACCCAAGAGGTACTTATCAGAGAGTGGACTGCAATTTGTAAATGTGTTAGTCTTTCTGTGGTCTCTGCTTTTATAATCCATGCACAGCAGCATTGCATTGTTTAAAGGTTTTGTGACTTCAAGACCTTCTAGTAGTGTACTCCGAAAACGTGGCTAAACAAACTTTTTTCTCTTCCAGGATGAAAGACTGACTAAAAATCTCACCTCAGTTGCAAGCAGGGGATGAGCCAAAAGAAGTTCCTCATGAAGTTTTCTGTAACATTTTCCATCTCAATGCAAGTTGTTTGGCTAGTCCCCACAAAACTACATGATCTGAATTGGTCCATTTCTTCTCTGACGTACTCCGAAAACGTGGCTAAACAAACTTTTTTCTCTTCCAGGATGAAAGACTGACTAAAAAGTCTCACCTCAGTTGCAAGCAGGGGATGAGCCAAAAGAAGTTCCTCATGAAGTTTTCTGTAACATTTTCCATCTCAATGCAAGTTGTTTGGCTGGTCCCCACAAAACTACATGATCTGAATTGGTCCATTTCTTCTCTGAGCTGTCACGTGAAAGACAGCTAGTTAATGTTATCACATTGTACTAAAACTTACTGCTCACACAGCGTATAACAACTTCCCAAATTTTTTCTCTCCTACCTTGTTACACTTTTTCCCGGGTTTTCCTGGCCTACAAAAAATGCTTATGAACCTCTTGGAGTGCTATATTATTATCATAGATTTGTATCAACTTGTTTTCTTTTAATTAGAACAGGTTTTGTATTTCTTTTGGAACAGATTGATTTTAGGCCTATTTGATTCAATTGAACATTGACAAAATTATCCACAAAGGGTTTTTTTAAACTCAAAAACTGAGGTGCATAAGCTTAGAGCAGTGAGGTTTATGACCAAACAGTTCCAAAAAGAAATACAAACTGGGAAAATCACAAATCAGGTAAAGAAATTTCAGCACAGCACAGGGTTAAAGTCAGCATGAAATGAAAATTCATTACTTTCTAAATGCATGTTACATATCCTATTGTGAACGATTTATCCATGTATATGGTTTAATTTTATTATTATTATTATTATTATTATATATATATATTTTTTTTACAATTTTGACCTTGCAGTTTCAAGTCAAAATGTTATAACGGAATAACATATCTGTTGCTACTTCCATTTTAGTGCCACTTAAACACTTTTGCAAAAATAAGCTAATACATTTTCAATACAAGCTAATGATTTTTTTTTTTAGCAGTGGCTTACGACGTTCTTGTTTGATATATGAAAGCACATTGCACTTGCTTACTGACTTACAGTACTCATATCTCTGCTTGGCTTCCTTCCTGTGCACCTCTTACAAGAAAATGTAGCATAACTAATGCATTTCCTCAAATAGCACTTCAATCACGCAAATCAAACTGTTCAGGTTGCAGACCGCAGATTTCACAAAAAAAAAAAAAAAACTCATCTGGCAACAATATTTTACCACAGCTTGTGATTTCACAATTACCTCGCAAAGCGAGTTTATGATCTCATTTGAGTTGCTAATGTACTCCCTCCCTCTCCTTCCCACCTCTTTCTGTTATCTTAGGGGGAAAAAAATATTTTGTACACAGGCCAGTTATTATTCCATATTTACAATGTTTAATTCGAATGCCAAGCGAAATGTGGCGAGTTGAACCATATGTAGATTTAATTACACTCCTATCTTGGTGGCTGACTCCCACTCTGCCTTCGCACAGGATTATTAATAAATATGGTAGCCTGGTAATTTCCACTTGTGCACATAATAAAGGTCAAAAAATGGTTGTTTCTTACCTTCTGTTTCTCTGAACGAGTTCTATGACGCTTTAATGCGTGATGGAAAATGCAATGAAATTGAGATTTATTAAAGAGCTTTTGGCTATTACTCTTTGGATTTTATATCAATGTTGTTTAAATCAAGTACTTACGATTGGTCACAGTGTACACTCTTAAAAATAAAGGTGCTTCAAAAGGTTCTTCACAGCGATGCCATAGAAGAACCATTTTTGGTTCCACAAAGAACCATTCAGTCAAAGGTTCTTTGAAGAACCATATCTTTCTTACCTTTTTGTAATCTGAAGAACCTTTTTTCACCACAAAGAACCTTTTGTGAAACAGAAAGGTTCTTCAGATATTAAAGGTTCTTTATGGAACCATTTAGACAAAAAGGTTCTTCTATGGCATCGTGAAGCACCTTTATTTTTAAGAGTGTACATTCACATTTATCTTTGTGCTAGTATGAATCCAAACATCAATAAGATAAAGGTATGATTTCGATAATCAGCTTTCCATCCACATGTTTTACTGCAAACTGTGAGACACTGCATACAAAATTATAATGGAAACATTAACAAATACCAATATAATTTCCAAAATGCTCATTAAATAAGTACTGTACATGCTCACTTTAGGTCATGTGCATTTACTCCTATGGCAATACATTTACAGAATAAATTTCTAGATATGCATGAAAACTCATTTATTTTTCTCTGAGAACTGTCTGACTGTCAAACATTGAATCTGTCATGTTGTAAAAACCTCAAAAAAAAAAAAAAAAAACAAGATCAAACTATTAATAGAAAAGGATAGCAAACCTTACCTTGGCATTGCTATAGGGCCATGTTCCACAAGGGACAAAATTCGCTGGGACAATCGCTTCTGGACCAATCTCAATCAAAGACACAACATTAATAGCTCATCAAATGATCATGGCTTGGGTCTGAACTTGCAACCTTTCAAAGCTGCCATCCCACTACGCAGCACCTTGCCATTTTATGTATCTTACAGTGTGAATAAAGGGTGACTGAGTTATGACAATTGTTGCCTGTGAGCTATTAGATAAAGTAAACTGTTTTTTTTTCCCCCTGTCCATCCGGTCCACCGAGCTTGACTGAAGCATTTCATCTCCACTCACCCGCAGCCATCCTCACATTAGCCAGCATCTGAGCTTTGAGGTCATTTGATTTGCAGTCCACTCTGGTGGAGCTAATGTTTTCTAGATGGCCTTATAAAACGCACATCGCTCGTGGCTCCGTTACCGTGGATACCCACGGTCCCGGATACGTCACTCACTCCTGCTTCGGCTTCACGGAGCAGCCTGACAAAACAACCTTTGGAAATGTCAACATGTTAAAGCTGCACAGTTCTAGACGAGCAAGGCCAGGTGTGGCAAACACCATTAGCTTTAATCCTATTTGCTGAGAATCTTCACTTGGAAGAACACATATCTGTCTAATCTCATCAGCTATGCTTTGTGCAGGTCTCTTGTTTTGCAGGAGACCTTTTCTGCTGCCAAGAGGAAAAACCATCTTTGACTTGTCGAGCTCTGAAGAGTTAAGCTGGCTTCAAAATGGGTAAAGGCACTTTTTTCTCAAAGGCTATATATCCGGCTTCAAAAAATGCCTCCTGTAGCTTTAGTGCTTGCATAAGAAAAACTCTTCTGTCATTGTGAAGTTTCGAACAAGGAGAACGAACCTCCTTGACCTTCTTCTCTTGCATATATTCATTGGTTGTACTGCATTACAAATCGAAACATGTTCCTTTCTTTTTCAATAATTTATGCCTCTGTTTTGAAACCTCTATTGAAAATATCTCTCTAAAATCTCCTTATTCCAACTTTCAGTAAACAGGTAAAGCCTCGGCATTGAGAACAAACAGTGACTGCAGTGCATGTTTGTGCTAGTTTATGAATAACAGGATTTCTCTATCAACATCCTCTTTGACTATAGACGTGTCTACGCCACTTCCTCCCTTAACTACAATAAAAAGATTACCACAACAGTTTAATTTCTCCTTCCTCAGGGGAGCTTGGTTTTCTCTGAGGATAAGTCGCTATGGGGCCCCGGAGCCACAATATAGCTGTTAGTACATCAACAGAGAGATAGCAATGTTTGTATATTCAGAGATGAGATATCCTTTTGATTATGCCGCTACCTATTTCGTGCAACATTTTGAGCAACAAATGCTGGAGCGACTCCAGTCAGGTAGAAAGGAAAGAGTTTGTTCAGGTTTAATTGCCTAGATCAGACCTCTGAAAACAGGGTCCAAGATACACGCTTTTCCCCGTCTCGGCCTCTTCCCTGAAGACACAACCTCAGACAGCACAGATGTTCAGCTAAACATCATAACATACAGAGGTGAATATGTGATGTTGCGGTTTGAACCCGCCTTTTGAGCGTTCACCGCAGGAGTGCTTCCTGTAATGTGTGTGATCTGCACTAGCAGGCCTGCATAACTAACAACTTCTCTAATTGCCCATATCAAGAATAATCTTTCCCCCTTGTAGTGTGAGCACCAGATGGTTGTTTGAAGATCCACCCTACCAGAGAGAAGGGAGTTCAGACCTTTGGACCACAAGCATAGATTGAAGTATATGGCGCTTATGCGTATTAAAAATATATGTTTTGGTGGATGCAGCCTACAGTAATGGGTGGCTAGCACAAAGGTCACAGGTTTGATCCTGGGTTGAGGAGACCCATGGAATTGAGCTTTGCTGTGATGCCCTGTCACTGTTTGTAGCCTGGAGCAAAGCACTTAACCCTAGGTTGCTTCACGGGGAGTGTAACAGCAATTAGTGTTTCGTGAGTCCTGCAATAAAAGAAAATGAACAAGCATCTGCTAGTATGTTCAAGCTTATATTTCTTAAAGATTAGTTCAGCCAAACATTAAAATGCTGCCATTTACTCACCCTCATGTTTGATCCTAAATTTGTTTCAAATCCACTTAGCTTTTTTTTTTTTTTTTTGGAACACAAAAATGTTAAGAACCTAGTCTTTTTCATACAATGAAAATGAAAGCTTACAAGGGCCAAAAAACACCTTAAAAGTGGTCCATACAGCTCATATTACAACTGTGCATGATAAAATGAAACCAAATGCATGTTGTTCCTGAAACTCATTCTCTCCATCATACTTTTAAACTCACATCTTGTGCTTTTGGATATTTCATTGCAGGTTTCTTATACACTACCGTTTTTTCCCCCAAAGACATTAATATATTTTAATTCAGCAAGGCTGCATTAAATTGATTAAATTCGACAGTAAATATGTTTTGCTTGGAAATTATATTTTAAATAAATGCTGTTCTTTTTCATCACAAAAATCTACCATGGTTTCCACAAAAAATATTAAGCAACACAACTGTTTGAACATTTATAATAGTTGAGCAAATACTAGAATAATATTCAAATAAGTAGAATAATTTATTTAGAATAAAGACTGGAGTACTGTAATAGCTGCTGAAAATTCACATTTGCCTAACCCAAATCTTAAAAATTAAAAGTGCTACAACTTTCAAAGACCTATGACTCATGTAAATTTGCATCAAAAACCTATTAAAAAGCAGCACAGTGGAACAAAAAAACATTTTTGTGTGTGTCTGTGAATTGACCTTAAACATGTTTGATAATATAATCTTCAGTTAGTATAGCATGACCTTAACCTGTTAAAGGGGTCATATGCTGCGATTTCAATTTGTCCTTTCTCTTTGGAGTGTTACAAGCTCTTGGTGCATAAAGAAGATCTGTAAAGTTGCAAAGACTAAAGTCTCAAATCCAAAGAGATATTCTTTATAAAATTTAAGACTTGTCCATGCCCTCCTAAAACGCCTCGTTTAAACACGCCCCCACATGTCTACGTCACTGTGTGGGAAGATTTGCATAACGCCACCAAAATGTTCACGCAAAGAAAGAAGGCGTAACTTTTATTCTCGCTGTAGTATTGTTGCCGCCGCCATGTCGTGAAGATGCTGTGTGCTTCATTGTGAAAGTGAAACTACTTTGTTTGGCCTTCCAAAAGAGGACGATATCCGCTTCGTCATGCCTAGAGCCTAGAGCTGATCCGTGCTGGTCGCTGAGGAAATACATCAATTTCGCGCTGTGGATCGCCGGATCGGCTTTCACCGTGGACGAAGCGGAGTCCAGCCCGGGGTCGTCACATTTGGTTGCCGCAAGCCCGCCGGCCACTCCTTCGTCGAATCCGCCGGCCACGCCGTTCTCAAGCCCACCAGCCGTTCCTCACTCTAGCCCGTCCGCCGCCGCTCACTCAAGCCCGCCGTGTGTGACGCTGTGTGACCCATTTTATGGAGGACTGTTTCCTGAACCTGCAGAGTAGCACTACAATTGTTTTTTGAACCTTAAACCGCATAAACACATTGCATTACACCAAATACACAACATAATGTTCTTTTTAGCAACATCATATGACCCCTTTAAAGCTCTGCAAAGCCAGGGACTGAAAGTCCCCATAATCATTTTAAACAGTTGTAGACCTTCATTTGAAATTCAGTTTTCTTATGCTGTTTTATACAGTTGTAGATCTTTTATGGAGAGCTTGTAGTGTCATGCAACTTCATATGAAGTATTCATTTAAGGGCAAAAAGATTTATACTGTTGTAGATCCATATCACAATCTATTTTTCCATTTGTGCTGTGAATCACTGTAATAGAGGCGGAAAAAAAAGCCAGGGATGGAAAACAAAACATGAAGGAAATGGTTATTATTATCAACTTAATGCTGACATGAGCCATTTTCCTTCAGAAACAGAGTCAACATCAACAAAAAACATAACAACATACAATCTATCTTTAATAGACTCCAAATAATGGAATGAATTATACACTCACCTTGCAGCAGGGTAAATCAAATGTGAAATAGCATATTTTCCTGCAAGTTAAACACATACTGATTGAAATGCAACACTTATGAATGCACTGCATCACAAACTAATTTTAACACTATGCAGGCATACTGTTGCCAGCATTGTCAGAATTCTGATGTACAATGTCTCTGCAACTTTCAGTGCTGAACACAGAATTGTTTATGCAAGCAATACGCAACCCATTTCTTTATATTGCAACAGGAGGGCTGATGGCTGGAGTCAAAAGTATTTGTTAGATGTTGAATATTTCATAAACACAAGCAAAAATGAACATATTCATGACAAAAAGTCATGGCAATTACAGTGGCACAGGAGGGGGTACTTCTGCTTTTAAGTTTTAAAATTCATTCTATTTAAATGTATGCAGACCTCACATTCCATAATTAATCTAATCATAAGTGTAGCTTGTACTGTTTGACAGAGAGTGAACTCAATACAATAGTGTAGCGTTAATGCAACTATGGCCTACAAAGTATCATTTCATGACACAGCACAGAATATCATTTCATGACACAGCACAGAATATCATTTCATGACACAGCACAGAATTACGTTTCAGAAAATACTACGGCAGTGGTACAGTGATGCATCGGATGGTAGCCTACTACTGTACAATATTACTTTGATTTACCTTACACAATTAAATTATACCATGGTAATGGTATTTACATACATACATACATACGTCTGAAAACATTGTAACACCATTGTATCTGTGGTGCTTTGATTGTGTTTTGATATTCTTTTGATATGAAAATGGCTTTACCTTCAGTCCAAGGGATATACTTTAAAAGACACTAAACATAAATAGTGATGGATGAAGTGAAAATGTATCTACAATCGGTTGAAACAAATCCTGAAAATTTACCCTTTCATTTGTAATTTTAGCACTTGCGAGTGAAGCTTGTGAGCGGTATACAAACGAACATGGAACAATACATTTATTAATCTGTCTTAATGTTAGTTAATAAAAAGACAATCGTTCAGTGTTTGTTCATGTTTTTGTTGCTGTTACGTGACGTAGCGGTGTCTGACTAGGGGCGAGACGTGGGCTGATGTCGTCATCGGTTCAGAAAATATACGTATTCGCGGTCCACACGAAAACGCAAGGGCGGCGTTTTCAGATTTATCCACTGACCACACGAACGCGTTTTTTTTTTAAACTGCAGCTTTTTCTACGCGGTTAGGCCGTTCGTCCACACGCAAACGCAGCACCAGGTCACTGAAACCGAACATTTTTGAAAACGCCTGCCAGGGTGAAGATTTTCAAAAACTCCGGTTGCAGTGTTGTCGTGTAGACAGCGAAACCGGAGTTTTTGGCTTGTGACGTCGGCGCCTGCGCTGTTATCTCCGACTACTGGAGACTTTTTCAGGCTTCTGATTGGCTAACATGGCTTTACGGTTGAGATTATATCGCCACCTGTTGGTTTGGCATGCTCTTGACAGTGCTTCATAGCATGCGTTTGCGTTTTCATGTGGACGGAGATTTTTTTTTAAATGGAAGGAAAAACTAAATTCAAAACTCGATTCATTGAAAAGAACAGACTCGCAAGACTGATTCATTCACAAATCAGGCATTGCTGATTTTCTAAACGGCCGACATGGCTTGTTGAAATGTTTTGATGGAAGATGTTTATGCAAGTCGGTATATGGTAATCTCCCTCGTCAGATAATGCAAGGGATTAATTGATAAAACACTTAAGGCTTAAAGACATCATTGGGCACGAGATCATGTTCATTCTTTTAAAATATGTAGGAAGAAAAATAAAAAGTAATTTGTTAGGCACCGCCTGTTTGTTTATTCTCGAAAGCGCATGCGCATTATTAGGACCAACCAGTTTTTTTTTTTTTGCTTTGATTTCAGGTTTAGATTTGAGATTTTATACCTGATTTGACCAGCCGTTGTAAAGATGACCGTCTGGTCTTTCCCCATTTTAGTAGATAAGTCGCTGTATATACCAAAGTCCCTTTAAAGGGGTCATATGATGCTGCTAAAAAGAACATTATTTTGTGTATTTGGTGTAATGACATGTGTTTATGAGGAGCGGGGTCGAGAACGGCACGCCCGGCGGATCCGACGAATGAGCGGCAACCACATGTGATGGACCCCGGGCTGAACTCCGCTTCGTCCACGGTGAAAGTTTAAGTATTTCCTCAGCGACCAGCACAGATCAGCTCTAGGCATGGCGAAGCAGATATCGTCCTCTTTTGGAAGGCCAAACAAAGTAGTTTCGCTTTCACAATGAAA
>NW_015548521.1:801578-802193 GCF_001515605.1 Sinocyclocheilus anshuiensis | reverse complement strand
ATGCACCAAGAGCTTGTAACACTCCAAAGAGAAAGGAAAAATTTAAATCGCATCATATGACCCCTTTAAGGGATAATTGTAAGTCTTCGATAAGTCTTTGATATATAGGCCCTACTGTATCTATACCTGAGACTGTCTTGTGAAAATAAGCCTAGAAGTGGATGTAAGATCTTTATAGTGTTATTATTATTATTATTATTGAACTTATTTATTTATTATTTGTATTTATATGTTATTATTTTGTTATTCTAATAGACTCTTCTTGCAAAACGCATTGCCGTTGTTGTTTTTGAACTGTATTAAACGTGTCTTTCATGATAAAATTGAACAGCAGAGGGCAGCAAATACCTTCACTCCATTTTAAACACTCCCTGGCCTAGCATATCTTTAATTGTATCCCAGGATAAGACTCCTTTTAGCCATCTACAAGCCATTTTTTTTTATTTTTTTATTAAATTTTAGAGAAATTATAGATTCATCAAATGAGGTCAACATAAGCTGATTTTTCTGTTCTTATTCTTTATTCTGCTGTTGATGGGGCCTCTTTTTGAACTTCTCTTGACGAGATGATTTCCTTCAAGAAAATCTCATCAAAGCAGAGACCCCCCCCCCCCC